>NC_091247.1:197776203-198076944 GCF_042477335.2 Ovis canadensis
AGGATGCCTTTTGATATTTGTTCTCCTAATATTATCTTTTTTAAAGGAGGGATATTAACTTACATAGAAAACTAATCTACCTTCATTTTACATTAAGAAGTGAATATAATTATTTAAGCAAAATAAACTTACGTTTTGAATCTTTTAGACATTTGTGACTAGATAAAATCAGTTAAGCAAATTGTCTATAATTAATGAAACCAGATGATGGCAATAGTCCATGTAACAGTTATTTCTCATATTTATTGTCATTAATTTGCATTTTACTTAATGGGCATCATGAACTTTTTAATAAATAGTAAGAATTGTAGTGCAGTATCCTATTTCTGTTTTTTAAACTAGGTTTTTAAGATTGGAAATTAGAAGGAAATATTTATCCACTTATTTCTCACTTTATAAATACCATATTTGTGTTGGCCAAGATGGTTGCCACCTGTTCTACCTATAGGAAGCCAAAAATGTCGGCTCCAACCAGTGATTAATAATCCTAAGCAGGGGAAAAAAGGTTGAAATTCTTTTTGGATGTACATATTTTACTCAACTGAACAAGTAGCATTCATTCCAGAAATTTTATTAAATTAATTTACCTTTTACTGATTTTAGTAGGATTATTTTTAAAGTGCATAATAATATTTTTGGAATAAAGACTCAAACTTACAAGTTGTCATAAATGAAATCCCATAGAGCTACAGTTCCAGCAACCCCTAATATCAGTAGCATGCATCCTCCAAGATACAGAAAATGATAGATGACATGTGATCAGAGGAGAGAATGAATTATATAGAATATCAACTAAAATCAATCTTTTTTTCCTAGCTATCAAAGGTACATGGAAGTCATGGCAGAAATGGCTTCAGTTTCTCTCTGGCCAAAGGTAGCAACAAGATAGATGTGGACGAAAAAATGAAGTTCATCTTTTTATCAACCTCCTGCCAGTCTCTGAAGGAGGTCAATAATTATGACAGGACACAGACAAATGCTTTGTATTTCCCAGAGCGCTATAGTGACTGAGCATGTCTTCATGTGTCTGACCAAAGAAACGCCCAGAAAATCAATAAGGAAGAAATAACCGTATGGAGAGGTCCAGACATGAGGCTTTTTTACCTTCTTATTGAGGGAATTGCTTACAAGATTAATTCTTGTAAAGTACTCATCTTTATCTGCCTAGACGCTCTACCATTCAGTTTATCTCTCAGGTCACCATCATTTCCACACAGGGTGGAAAATAATCAACTGCTCTTCATTTCAGTCGCAACCCTGGTGTGTTGTTTGCTGTTGGACTTCTGTCTGCATGAGTGAGTTTTCTTGCAGGTTAAAAGAATGAATTCCCTCCTTTCCTCTCCCTTCGACCCTGAGCCTGCAGGGCAGACAGACAGAAGCACACATATGATTAATACAGCACAGCTGCAAGTGTGAGTCATTTGCATATGTATTAATAGAGGCAAAAAAAAAAAACCCAACAACAATTAAATTATATACAGAGATATTCTGCATACTAAAGAACTTATGTAAATAGGCCTGAAAAAGTGCAGCCAACATTTCCCCTGACTTCTCCAAGCCCATATGGGCTAGAGTCGGAACCCAGCAGTGTTCAAGAATCTCCTTTAAGGAAAAACCTGGTAGGAGCTGCATCCATAGTTATTACCACCCCTAGGGTTCCCGGGAGCTGTTTGACATTTGCACAATGGAGACAGTACTGGCAGTGTCTTTTCCACACTATTCCTGTATTGCCTTGTTTCCAGCAGTTTCATGGTGTCTCATTACGTGCCAGCAGAAACATCAGTACACATGCGCTTTTCCACACTATTCCATTTTTATTGTAATGACCAATTAAATGGTAAACTTTAAAACTGTATTTGAAGTTCTCCCATTGACTATACTTAAGTAATATAAACGATTTCTCAGTGCCAGGTTTCCTGGTCACAAGTTCATGCCCATTCCTCGATGGCATTCTGTGTTCCCTTAATGTTTCTAAGCTAGTTACCTTATATAAAAGGATTGCTAGGCTCAAGGCCAACAGTAGATGCAATCCTAGAAACAACACCAGTTTGTTGTAATTTTGAAAGTGTACAGGTTTTTTGTTTTATCAAGAAAAACAGAAAGGAAGAGAAGACTATAAGACTATAAAAAGGAAGAGAAACTAAAATTCTTCAGATTCACAGATTGTATTTATATTAGAAATCAGGTCCTTAAACATAATTGTCAGTTTAGATTATGTTACTTTAATTTATTCAGGAATGTCTTATGAAGACAAATTCAACCTTAGAAGTAAAATTCTATATAAGTAAAAGTTATCGGTTGAATGGCATCACCAACTTGACGAACATGAGTCTGAGCAAGCTCCATGAGTTGGTAATGGACAGGGAAGCTTGGTGAGCTGCAGTCCATGGGATCACAGAGAATTGGACATGACTCAGTGAACTGAACTGAAAAGTTATTGCTTAATAGAAACAATAAGAATCTTGAGCCTAAGGAACCCAAATGAAGAGAGATGCTCCTTAAGAGAAACAAACCTTGGTTTTGGTACCAGAAAATTGTTGAACATTATCCACAAATATGGATAATATTTGGATGATTAAATCTCAAAGCATGCAGCTGGAATATGTA
Organism: Ovis canadensis; assembly: GCF_042477335.2. Lineage (NCBI taxonomy): Eukaryota > Metazoa > Chordata > Mammalia > Artiodactyla > Bovidae > Ovis > Ovis canadensis. The sequence goes on from NC_091247.1 coordinate 197,778,811, forward strand.
AATTATATTGCATATAACAGGTAAACATAAGGCAGAAGTCTTCATAGTTAATTAATTTTATACAGGAAAGCTTAGTCTTAGCAGGCAAAGAAAAACTTAGTCTCTCAGCAGGCAATAATTAGAGGAAAAATAACATAGACTAAAGCAAAAAAATTTATTATTATATTAAGGCATTGTCTTTAGTATTTTGAGTCATTGATACTTAATGATAGGCAGTGTAATATAATGGTTAAAAGTGTGGTTAAAATGGTTAAAAACCACAGCCATCTGTGCCTTAAATCATGGTTCTGCTATTTACTGCCTCTGTGATTCTGGGCAAGTTACCTAACCTCTCCATGTTTTAGTTTTCTTGTCTGTAAACTGTGGATATAAATGATATGTTATTGTGAGGATTAAATGAGGTAATATACAGAAAGTGCTTAGGGAAATAATAGAGTTAATTATAATTTATCGAATACTGTGTCCTAAGTAATAATAAATGCTTGGTATTGTTAGTTGATTGGGCTTCCCAGGTGGCACAGTGGTAAAGAATCCTGAATGCACACACGCATTATTAGTTGATTAATATTATTAGCTGGTATTAAACTAATTTTTATGGCTTAAAAAAGGCAGCCTTGCAAAGGAAGACTGGGCACACTTTAAAAATGTTTAAAAATTTATTTTTGTATGCACTGAGTCTTCGTTGCTGCATGCTGTCTTTCTCTAGTGGCAGCAAGTAGGGACCGCTCTGTTTCTCATTGAGTGGCTTCTCTTGTTGCAGAGCACAGGCTCTAGGGCACATGGGTTCACTAGTTTTGGCACTTGGGCTGAGTTACTCTGCCACGTGTGGAATCTTCCCAGACCAGGGATCAAACCCATGTTTCCTGCATTGGCAGGTGAATTCTTAACCTGTACCACCAGGAAAGTCCAGCATACTTTTCTTATTGTAGATTTATTGTACAGTTCAGCATCTAAAGCAAGTTAATAAAATTGAAACACATTGTCTTATTTACAAGGAAATGATTTCTGTCCCCTGTGTGATATAATTTTAAGGCCCATCACAAGAATCTATAGGAAACAATGAGTTTAATTATTCAAAAAAAAAAGCCGAGTAGTTACTTGGAGTATAGATCTGTGGTTTGCTATTGCTCATTCTTTATCTCAATATTTGTATCTATAAAATGACAATAATGCCTCCTGTCAATCCTATTTTTCCATGCATGTAATGCAAATGAATTGTCTCTGTGAGCTGCCAGCAACTATTCTAAATAAATGGCTTATAAAATTTAAAATAAGTTATTTACATAGATGCTTTTAAGGTAATAATTTATTTTAAAATAAATGATATAAAAATTTTTCTGGTATAACTCTTCAGAGCATACACTTCTTGAAATATATTAATAGAATATTTTCTAAAACATCTATCTCTTATTCTGTCCCCTCATTGTAGGGCTAAAGTGTTTCTCAGGGTTTCCCAGGGAGCTCAGTGGTTAAGAATCTATCTGTCAATGCAGGAGATACGAGTTCGATCCCTGGATCGGGAAGATACCCTGGAGAAGGCAATGGCAACCCACTCCAGTGTTTTTGCCTGGAAAGTCCCATGGATAGAGGGGCCTAGCTCTCTAGGCCATGGGGTTGCAAAGAGTCAGACATGACTGAGCAACACACAAACACATACACACACAAACTTTTCATTAGTTTCTTTAAGGAAATAGTTCCTATGTTTTCAAACTTGAATGTGGAAGCAAATTATTTCATAAACCCCACAGTATCCTGTAAATTTTATTTACTCAGCAAATATTTATTCTTTGTAAGTGACTTAGCATCATACAGAATGCAAAGATAAATTAGCTAAAAATTCTTAAAGGATCATAGAGGAGCTTGAAATATAAGAGAATGAATGACATGCAAAAATAGAATAGAATTTGAAGAAAGTCATACAGCCTCCTGTCCTACTCCTATTTGAAATAAAATGGACCTCAAAGACCTGTAAAAGCAATTGTTTCAAACTGTTCACAAGAGTCTAAGTGGCTCCAACCACCATCAAACAGTACCATTCACTTTTATTTGTTTTATAGATTGAATTCTACTGGCTGAGATTGTTTGAATAAAAGATTCTCCTGCTAAAACAGAATTTAAAAAACCATCCTTCTATTGTAGCTCTTGAATATTATTGATGAGGTAATTTAGACTTTAAATAGTGACCTGGATAAATCAGACATTAACAGAACTGTGCCTGGAATCCTGGCAGCTGAAAGCTAAATCTAGCTTCTTCCCGTTGTTCCATGGAATCCTTAAAAATAAATGCATACATTCATGTATATTATTTTTAAGTTGTTTTGTATAAAAGGAGGGGAGAAAAATTGATATTTTTGTATTTAGACCATTAAATTAAGGATGCATAAAACAATGGGTAGGATTTGCATACTAGAAACAATAGCAACCTTCTGAATTGCTTTCATTTTGCTGAGTTCACTGATTGTGCTCTGTGAATTAATTCTTTTGTGAAAAGCTATTGAAAGATCAAGGAATTCAGAAAACAAAACAACAGAGAAGCGTGTTGAACCTTCAGAGAAGGTTCAAAGTAAGATTGTTTGCATCACAGGTCTTGTTGATAGTTTATTTGGTTCTTAGAAGAAAGATAGTATTCAAAAGTTGATTGTATAATAATGCAGATAAGATTTTGCACTGATGAATGAAGTGTTCTGAGAGAAAGACCAAGGAAAAAAACCGTTACAATATTGAGCTACATTTGGTTGGCAAGGATCTTTGTAAGACTTGAAAATAGATCCCTATTCGATTCCTTCAGATAAAAAGCGTAAGCCAGCCCAGCATATTTCAAATTTACTGTTTCCTGTGGAAGTTCCTCAGAATTGTTCTGCCAAACCGATGGTTTGAAAAGAAACGGGAGGAGGGAAAGGAACCTTTAATTATTCCATCTTTCTTAATCCTGACCTTTCGCTTGATGCCATACCGCCTTTTTATCCCCAGTGGCTTCTTGGACAAAGGGAAGGGGACAGGAAGAAATGGAGGAACATACACAAAGTATGTTCCCCAACGATTTAGTGTGGTGGGCCAGCATAATTAATACCTCCAACATGGAAACTGCAAGTGTTCTCTCTTGCTGTTGCTATTCTAGAACTTCTTCAATGTAGAATGAAAAAGGTAATCGTAATAGTTAAAATTGCAGTTACTTCCTTTTTGAAATGAGGCAGAACTACTGAAAATATTGTCTCTCCATCTATAATAGTTGCTTTACGATATCAAGTTTCCCTCTGAACTTTGACTCTATTGTACTCAACTATTACCACCCAACTCCCTACTCTTGCCTGGAAAATCCCATGGATGGAGGAGCCTGGTAGGCTGCAGTCCATGGGGTTGCTAAGAGTCAGACACGACTAAGCAACTTCACTTTCACTTTTCACTTTCATGCATTGGAGAAGGAAATGGCAACCCACTCCAGTGTTCTTGCCTGGAGAATCCCAGGGATGGGGGAGCCTGGTGGGCTGCCGTCTCTGGGGTCACACAGAGTCAGACACGACTGAAGCGACTTAGCAGCAGCAGCATACAACTCACAACTATGACTAGCTTTCCCCTGAAATTAGTTCTCTGGTTTGCAAGGAATATTAAATTGTTAGAAAGAGTATAGTTAAAACATTTGATTAATGAATAGAAGATAAGTCACAACATTAAATGATAGAAAAGAAGTAAAGGCCCTAACTTTTCATGTTTCAGTTCAGTTCAGTTCACTCAGTCATGTCCAACTCTTTGCGACCCCATGAATTGCAGCACGCCAGGCCCCTCTGTCCATCACCAACTCCCGGAGTTCACCCAAACTCTTGTCCATCGAGTCAGTGATGCTATCCAGCCATCTCATCCTCTGTCATCCCCTTCTCCTCCTGCCCCCAATCCCTCCCAGCATCAGAGTCTTTTCCAATGGGTCAATTCTTTGCATGAGGTGGCCAGAGTATTGGAGTGTCAGCTTTAGCATCAGTCCTTCCAAAGAACACCCAGGACTGATCTCCTTTAGAATGGACTGGTTGGATCTCCTTGCAGTCCAAGGGACTCTCAAAAGTCTTCTCCAACACCACAGTTCAAAAGCATCAGTCTTCGGCTCTCATCTTTCTTCACAGTCCAACCTTCACATCTGTACATGACCACTGGAAAAACCAGAGCCTTGACTAGATGGACCTTTGTTGGCAAAGTAATGTCTCTGCTTTTGAATATGCCATCTAGGTTGGTCATAACTTTCCTTCCAAGGAGTAAGCGTCTTTTAATTTCATGGCTGCAGTCACCATCTGCAGTGATTTTGGAGCCCCAAAAAATAAACTCTGCCACTGTTTCCCCATCTATTTCCCATGAAGTGATGGGACCAGATGCCATGATCTTAGTTTTCTGAGAGGTTTGAGCCATTTTTATTCTCATCTTAATTTGATTCATCTTACATCTGCTTTCTTTCCAGAGGAATTTTAAGTTAGCATGTTTCAGTGTCACCTTAGACACAAGCTAGCATTAAATGCAGTATAAAACCAGAAAATATATAGTTTTCATGAGCTCAATCTTTGCTCTGTAACCATTCAGTAATTTATAGGTATAGTAGTACAGTGATCAGTTAGATGACCTGATGACTTATGTTTTTCTTTTTTTTTTCTTTCTTTAAAGCTTGTTCCTCAATTTGTTAAAAAAAAAAAGAAAAAACAAATTTTAAAGTAACTTTTAAAATGTGTAAAATAAATCCTACAAATAAATAATATTTAAATGGTACCTATACTTTGATGAGGGCTTTCCTGGAGACATAGATGGTAAAAATCTGCCTGCAATGTAGGAGACCTGGGTTCACTCCCTGGGTCGGGAAGATCCCCAGGAGGAGGAAATGGCAACCCACTCCAGTGGCATTCTGGAGAATCCCACAGACAGAGGAGCCTGGAGGGCTATGTCCATGGGTGGCAAAGAATTGAACATGGCTGAGCAACTTTGACTACAGTATGATGGATTATGAGCTTGAGCTCTAATGAATATCTCTTCATCTCAGTTTCTTTCCTTGTGAAATGTGATAATTTTGTTCCTTCACGATAAAGCTGTTGTGAGGATTAAAAGAGATACTGTGTTCAAGATGCTTAGTAGAGTATAAGCATAAGCATTTAGCCATCATTAGAGGCTCTTATCCTTGTCATTATATCCTGCATTCAGGGATTTCTCCACTGTCAGAAATGAGTCCAACAAATTCTTCCATATTTTAAGTTAGCAAGTATTTTTCTAAGACACAGCAATTATGTTCTGTACTACAGAGGTGAAGGGCTTCCCTGGTGGCTCAGAGGTTAAAGTGTCTGCCTCCAATGCTGGAGACCCAGGTTCTATCCCTGGGTCAGGAAGATCCCCTGGAGAAGGAAATGGCAAGCCACTCCAGTATTCTTGCCTGGAGAATCCCATGGACTGAGGAGCCTGGTGGGCTGCAGTCCACGGGGTCACAAAGAGTCGGACACAACTGAGTGACTTTACTTACTTACAGAGGTATATGGCAAATGGAGTTATCCATCTCAATTTAAGTTGGTGTTGAATACACTCTCTGGGAGCCATGCCCTCATATTTAAAATAAGCTGAAAGTCTTTATGAAAATATCCTTAAGTATGAAAAATCTTTCTTCTACATCTTTCTTCTTCTGTGTACAACTACACAGAAACTGTTTCAGTTCTTCCTAAAAATAATGTATCTCTCTATTTCTTTCCATTCCATAAGAGTTACTAGAATGTCTTTGCTTCTGTGACATTGATGATTATTTATGAATAGAACAGACTTTTCCTTTTGAAGGAGAAGCTCTATGTATGTTGATGGAAAGTTAAAGTGTTTTGTTATAATGGGGAGAGCTTTCCAGCACGGCTGGATGGTGAGGGCATAATAATGGCATCCAAAGCAGTTGGTATGTCTTGATTATTCTAACCTCCCAAACTGCTCCCCAAATAGGGGATTAACAAATAAGGGTTCTGCTCTCAACCTGCTTCTAAAGTGATATGTGAGTCTGGTCTCAAGTGATTTAACCTGGCCAAATCTCAAGTTATCTTATTTTTAATATGCTTGTGAGTGTAGCTGTTCTACCTGTATATCATGGAAGAAAGGAGGAAGTGAAACAAAGAAAGCACTATGAAAGAAACTATAGCTCTGGAAATCCCCAGAAGGAGACTTTGCACCTTACAAGTGGCCTTCTCTGATTCGTGATACACTTGTTCATGTGCTGTCAAAGAAAACATGAGAAAGGTACAGAGGCAACCATTGAGCGGATGCATTCAAAAGAAATGCTGTAGAAGCCTGAAAGGAGTAAAGCTAGCACCAAAGGTTTTGTTATTCTGTTACACCATCATGAAAGGAGAAGGAAGATGAGCAGGTCAGTCCATGGCTAGACCACCCAGTAGACAACCTAATCCCAGCCTTATACCAAGGAAAATAGGGCTGTGTGGAAATGTAGCCTAAAGTGGGGTCCAGCTGCTGCTGTTAAGTCGCTTCAGTCGTGTCCGACTCTGTGCGACCCCATAGATGGCAGCCCACCAGGCTCGCCTGTCCCCGAGATTCTCCAGGCAAGAACACTGGAGTGGGTTGCCATTTCCTTCTCCAATGCATGAAAGTGAAAAGTGAAAGTGAAGTCGCTCAGTCGTGTCCAACTCTTAGCGACCCCATGGACTGCAGCCCACCAGGCTCCTCCGTCCATGGGATTTGCCAGGCAAGGGTACTGGAGTGGGGTGCCATTGCCTTCTCCTGCTACTCCCATTCAAAAAGTCAATAAAGAAGGTTGGTGAAAAGGAAAGTTTGTTTTATTTTGGATGCCAGTGGGAGAAGAGGGGAGAGACTCCTCTCCAAAGGCTGACTCCACCCCTCAACCCCCCTACTCTGACAACCAATGGGCGAGAGTCTTTATAGACAGACAGAGTGGATTACATGCAGAAACAGCACAGTCAGCTCTGACAGTCATCTTGAAATTGGTCATCCACAGTCTGACTGATCAGTGTCATCTTGATTATTTTAAGTACAATTAATCTTCAGTGCCAGGCTCGGTTTGTTTCCATTTCTTGAGGCCAGTTCTCAAAATTGTGGCAACTTATGTCATGGTTACAGTCTAGTCATCATATAGTTAACGTCTTCCACCTGATAGGGATTTCAGTATCTGTAAGATAGCTTACAGGATATGGCTCAGAGTATTATCTATAGTCCTTGAGAAGGAACTAAAGATCCTTAGTTATGTTTAATGACTAATCTATTATTATTTGGTCTCCTTTGACTCTTTTCTGTTTGTTTCTACATGTTCTCACTTTTCTGATTAAACTTATTCTTTGGCTAAAATTTTTCCACGGACGAAAGGCAGGCTGAGGACATGGGGGACAAGGACCATACAGTCCTGCTCTATGTCAGAAATAAATTAATAACAGTTTGACATTAAAAAGCTTCATAGCACTAATCAGAATCTGTGTTATTTTGAATGATACAGCCTAGTGGTTTGGCACTGTAAACATTTTAATCCTTAGGGATATTAAAGATTTTAAAATAGGAAGCTATTTTCAAAAATCTACCTCTTTTCCTCTTGGAAATCTGTCTCTCTTTTACTTTTATATCTTCCTGTTTCCCTCTCTTTCTTATCTTTCCTGCTGTATATTTTTAGTTGCCACCCCTCTCTTAGTCCTTCTCTACCTGTCTTCCCCTTTTCTCTGTCCTTCAGTTTTTTCCTCCTCTCTCTTGTTCGTCAAGATCTGAGACACTAGTTATCCTTTTATTCTCCCACAGTTGTGAAAAATGGAGCTGCCATCTCCTTTAGAACTATTTGCTTGTTAGCTAAACAACTATAATAATAATCCAATGAGTCAAGAGTTTTAATTTTGAATACCAAATGGCAAGGATGGAGGCTATCAGAGCAAAATGTATCTGGGCTGATCTTTTCCGCCTAAATGGAAGATCTCCTGGAGAAGGAAATGGAAAAACACTCCAGTATTCTTGCCTGGAGAATTCCATGGGCAGAGGAGCCCAACAGGCTATAGTCCAAGTGATTACAAAGAGCCGGACACTACTGAGCATATGGAGGCATATTTGATAACATTCTAAATGATTGTAGAAGATACTAGCCTAGAGGTATCTTCATCCATAATTCATCTTTTCTGTTAAAAAAGCCAAGTAATGCCATGAACACATCAATGATGGAGGCTTCCATTTAGACCATAACACCAACTCTTCCGAGATGAGGAAAAAATGTGGATTCTCTTGGAAAACAAAAGTATAGTGATGGAAACACAGCTCATTATTTTTATGCTAAGAAAGTACTGAACAATTGGTTTCTTAGCATCAGCTGAAATGGAAAGAACTGCTTTTTACTTTGTTTATTTAATAGTCTACTATCAGTACTTTATAATACTGTTATCTCAGATGGTGGGTGGTGACCCCTGGCTACCTGCTCTCCTGCACACTCACACCATTTATTATTCATTCTTTATGTGCATGTGGACATATGAAAGATAGAGATTAAGTCTAAGGGTTGTAGTGTTTTTAAAAATCTTTATAATCTATGAAAGAAAGAGTTAGTTGCTCAGTCATGTCCAGCTCTTTACAACCCCATGGACTGTAGGCCGCTAGGCTCCTCTGTCCGATTATTATTATTATTTCAATTAGTATTCCAATTATTTAAATTATTATTATAACTGTTTAGCTAATAAATTGTTTAGGTAATAAACATATAGTTCCAAAGAAGATAGCAGTTCCTTCTCCAGCAGATCTTCCCAACCCAGAGATCAAACTCAGGTATCCTGTATTGCAGACAGATTCTTTACTGTCTGAGCCACCTGTTAGCAAATTCCCACTTTACCTTGATTTTTCTCTTGGGAAGGGAGGTCAGAATTATAAGAATGCTAAGTCAAAGTTGTTGAATAAGATTTTTTTTTTCATATGTGTAACTGTATTATTTATTTTTTAATTTATAAAAAACATGCAGTACATTTGACTGTATTGGGGGTATACAGTTCCATGAGTTTTAGCCACTACCAGTATTAGAACAAACAGTAAAAAATCTGCCTGCAGTCAGGAGACCCGAGTTCGATCCCTGGGTGGGAAGATCCTCTGGAGAAGAGAATAGCTACCCCTTCCAGTATTCTTGCCTGGAGAATTCCATGGACAGTGGAACCTGGTGGGCTACAGTCAATGGGGTCACAAAGAGTCGGACACGACTGAGCAACTAACGCTTTCACTATTAGGACACAAGACAATTCTATTACCTCTCCCCCCGCCCCACCTCAACACACACACAATTCCTTTGGTTTCTATAACCACCTAGGAAGGGAATTCTCTCATCTCCTGCCTGGGAAATCTCAACCTTCATTGATTGGTCAGCTGAAGCCAAGAAAAGCCAACCTTCTTAGACTTCAACAACTGTTTCTACATTCTGTCCTTTCTAATATGGCTTTCTACTCTCTCTCTCTGTTGTCCTTGAATTCAACATTTCTTGGTTCATACTCAAGAAAGTATACATTTGGTTTTTTTCTTTATATTAATGTCTCATCGTATTTTGCTGCAGCTTGTGACTCAAAATTTTGCTAATCTTCATTCATCTTATATATATTTTTATCATAGTAAAATGTACATGGTATAAAATTTGCCATTTTAACCACTTTTAAGGGTACAGTTCAGTGGCATTAAGTTCATTCACATTAAACAACCATCACCACTGCTCATCTCTGAAACTACTCCATCATCACAATCTGAAAGTCCTTACCCATTAAACAATAACTTTCTGATTTTCCCATACCTCAACCCCTAGGTGTAACCACTGTTCTACTTCTTGTCTCTGAATTATCTCTTCAGGATAACTCATATAAGTAGGGTCCTACAATATTCAGCCTTTTGTTTCTGGATTATTCATTTAGCACAGTGTCTTCAAGGTTCATCCATGTTGTATGCATGTATCAGAATTATCCTCCTTATCAAAACTGAATAATATTCTATTGTTTATATATACCTTGTAATAATATTCTGTTATACTGTTTACGTGTACCACCTTTTTGTTTATCAGTTTATCTGTTGGTAGGTATTTGGGCTGTTTTTACATTTTGGCTATTGTGAATAATATGAACATGAATGTGCAAATATCTGTTCTAATCCCTGCTTTCAAACATTTTGGGTATATCCTCAAAAGTAGGATTGCTGGATAATATGGTAATACTGTGCTTAATTTTTTAAGAAATTGACATAATGTTTTCTAGAGACAATGTAGAACGATTCCAATTTTTTCCATATCCTCACCAACATTTGTTATTTTTCTAGATAGCCATCCTCATGGGTGTGAGGTGGTATCACATTGTGATTTTGGTTTACACTTCCCTAATGGGTAGTAATGTTGAGCATATCATGTACCTTATTAGCCATTTCTGTATCTTTAGATCCTTTTAATAGTACTCGTGGTAATTGATTCCTGAATAATGTTTGCTTTGTCATTTTCCTCACTTTAAGTGGGTCTTTAATATTTGTTGACTGAAAGAGGGACACATGAATGAATGAATGAGTAAAAGAATAAGTACTTTTACCATTACTAACCAGAGTATTTATATCGCAGTACCCACTAGATTTGCTGCCTGAGTCAGGTTTCTTAACTTTGCTAGGCTATATTTTCATAATCTGTAAGTGGGGCTACTAATACCTGCCCCATTGGATCATTATGTAGATGAAATACTGTGCAAAATACTTCTGAAACAGTGGTATAGCGACATGAAATGAAAATTTGCTAATAAAAATGTTAATTAATAAGTATCTGTTTAAGTTCTATAATACTTAAATGCTGAGTGTTTCTTTGCTGTTTACATCTTAGGAGTACCCTCTTAAAAGAACATACATCTTTTTAAAGTACAAATTTCTTTTTTTTTTTTTTTTAAAAATATGGAACGCTTCACGAATTTGCGTGTCATCCTTGCGCAGGGGCCATGCTAATCTTCTCTGTATCGTTCCAATTTTAGTATATGTGCTGCCGAAGCGAGCACTAAAGTACAAATTTCATAGGAACTAGATCAGTATCTTCCCAGAGATGCTTGCTGACTAAATTAAAGAATGGTGAATGAATGCATATGCACACACACATACACACAAACACACATATTTTTAAGCTGCAATTGGCCTGTGTGGCTTTTTTCCTGACTAACAGTGAATCCAAAATATTGTGTTGCCTCAAACTCTATTGGATTATTTTTAAAAACCATTAAATCTCTGGTAAAGTATTGAGTTAAAGGGAAAGAGTTAAAATTGGGTTTTGTTTGTTTTTATGGCTTAAAATGATAAGCTCTGGGTGATTTTTATTTAAATTTTATGTCATACTTTTCCAACTCTACTGCATTAGTAACATAGTATCTATCTCTATTAATAAAATAATAGTAATAATATTTACTAATTAAATTAATAAGGCTATAGTGCAGCATTTATAGAGGGTATTGTGATTCTTTCATTAAAGTTTGTGGCAAGTGTGATATACTAGAAAAGTACTGGATCAATGGTAAGTCAATTTGATATTGATAGACCTTAATGGGTAAATCCTCCCAATTATGTAAGAGGAAACACTACTGAAAAATGTGTTTCCTATACTAAAGTATTTTCACTTTAAATCAGATTGACTTTATCTTCATTTTTTTTTCAATCATCCTTTTAATTTTCAAACTGACTGAGATCTGAGGTTGGTGTTCACATACTGATTTCAACCAAATGTCGAGGTATAAGATCAGAAGAGGAATAAAAGATGGTAGAGATAAAAAAGAGAAATGTTAGATTTTTTAAAAAAAGCTAATTTGTCACTTCACTCATTGAGTATGAACTGAATAGACTTCTAACCCTTAAAATACTTTTTTCCCCTCTCTTTATTGCCTGGAATCTTAAGAGCTTTATCATTTGCAGTCATAAAATGAAAATATACACCAAACCCTCAAAGGGCAAGTATGAAATTAAATTATATTTGGGCAGCTGTAACCTTTTAAAACGATCAGATTCCAGTTAATGTATTTCTTCCTGTTCCAAGTGCTGCCATGGTGTTTGATGGTGGGAAGCAGTCCAAAGGGCATTGGGAGATAATAAATTCACTGTAAATTTCACCCCAAGGCATGTCTCGATACACCAAGGCCTCCATTTAGCAAGACTGACCTAAAACTCTTGTCACATCCAAAGGTCACTGAGGTTGGGGTTGGTGTGTCCCATCTATCTTTCCTTGATGTAAAGAATGACAGTTGAAACAGGGCTGTGCTCATAAACAGTCATCTGAATATGAAAAAGACGCTCATTTTGGAGTAGGTGGGGAAAGTAAAGAGAGAACCATCTTTCACAGTGGGACTGGCAAATACTGTGCTTTTTGCAAAGTCAGTGAAGGGTTGACTTGATCTCATCGCTTCTGTTTCAGAGCAGCCATTAGTTTGAAAGGAGCATTACTGGATTTGGTTGATTTAGAATCAGGTGTTTATCTCTCTTGCTGTTATTTATATTTGTTTCCCAAAGCCTAGGGTGATTTTTAGTAAATATTTTTTAGATGAATGTAATATTTCCAACCTACTTTTATTAAAATAATACCCCTCCCTGATTTAAAGCTGTTCTCTTCAATTAAATTAATTTACAAGATGAACCAATGCATGTGAACAAATTAAGAGAAAAATTATTTTTTTAAAATGAAGCTTAATATAGTACTGAAATACAGTGTTGGGTTTTTTTTTCCTCTATTGTCCACTTAATCATATCCTTTTTTATTGTGGTAAAATATGTAGAACAATAAAATTTATCATTTTAGTTTTTTTTTAAGTATGCAATGGGCTTCCCTGGTGGCTCAGAGGTTAAAGCGTCTGCCTATGATGCGGGAGACCTCGGTTCGATCCCTGGGTTGGGAAGATCCCCTGGAGAAGGAAATGGCAACCCACTTCAGTACTCTTGCCTGAAGAATCCCATGGACAGAGGAGCCTGGTGGACTACAGTCCACGGGGTCGCAGAGAGTCAGACATGACTGAGCGACTTCACTTCTTCAGTAACATTAAATTCCTTCCAATTTGTGTAATCATGACCATTATTTCTTTCCAAAAATTTTTAAGTATCCCAAATGGAAACTATAACTCCTGATTTCTCATTTCCCTCCTCCCATCTGCCCCTGGTAACTTCTTTTCCACCTTCTGTCTCTGTGTATTTGCCTACTCTATGTACCTCATATAACTGAATCTTACAATATGGGTCCTTTAATGTCTGGTTGTTTTCACTTAGCACACTGTTTTCAAGATTCATCAATGTTGTAACTTGTATCTGTTAAAGTATTACTTTCAAGAATGACTTCATTTCTTTCAAAAACAGTATTTTTCAATATTAGAGAACAGGAATATATAAATTATCCATTGTAATAATCATAAGTAATAGATAGTGTAATATGGAGAAATAATAGAAAACTTCTGGACAGATATAACAGAAGATTGAAGTCTTATACTTCTTCTTAGGGAAAAACATTATTTTTTTTTTCATAAAGACTAGGATCTCTGTTTATTGATATGTTCTAAGGGTCTGAAATAGTGTTTGGGGCGTAATAGGTGCCCTATAAATAAATATTGAAAGAATCAATCAATGTAAGGCAGGAAAGTAGAAGTTATAGTTGATTATTCCTCTGAACTACTTCAATGACATGTGAGAAACATGTCCTGCACAATTGAAAAGGAGGCCATTTGTGATCAGAGGAGATAATGAAAGTCAAAACGCACTCTAAATGCAAGGTTTATTGTTGTTATTTTAATTGATTTAAGAGTAATATGTGTTTTGAGTACTGCAAATATTAATAGCTAATTTTAAGTATATAGTTTTTATATTTTTAAATGGTCTAGGAAAATCAAGGTTAGTGACTAAGAATCAAAGCAAAATACAAAGCTTTAAAAATAAGATTAAATTTTTAGTATAAATTCTACAGGATTTCCCTGGTGGCTCAGTGGTAAAGAACCCACCTGTCAATTCAAGAGACATGGGTTTGATCCCAGGTTGAGAAGATCCCCTGGAGAAGGAAATGGCAACCCACTAGAGTATTCTTGCCTGGGAAATCCCATGGCCAGAGGAGCCTGGCAGACTATAGTTCTTGGGGTCTTAAGAGTTGGACATTACTTAGTGATTAAGCAACAATAACAACATAAATTATACAGGAAAGAGCAAGTATTTAAATAAGGATGAGACTCAGAATGTTGAAAATTTTATATCCAAATTTATTCTATAATTTATTTTGAATCAATTTTAAATCATGTAAAAAAGTAATTAGGTAAATGTCATTTTAGTTAAAAGTGGGGTATGGGTGAATCAAAACCTTCCAGTCAATTCTTCATATTGTACACAGACTAACCTCCTGGAAATGCAAATCTAATTACGTCATTCCTCTTCCTAAACTGTTCCAAATTCCCACCTGCCTTTCCAGACACCTCTCCCCTGACACTGGAGTTTCTCTGACCTTCTGTGTACTTGTCCTTTTCTCTCCTACCACAAGGTTCTTCGGCCAGTACTTTTTTCTGCTCCATGTATATAGTCACACCATAGCACCCTTCTGATCTCCAAGGAATCATATTTAGAGGGAAGACTTTCTTGGTCTGTCTGATCATATTATAGCTGTTTCTTAAATGTTCTCCTCTTTCCCTGTCTCTTAAATTCATTCTCCCCTGTGAATTGAGTAGAAAATCAAACTGAAGCAGTGTTAAGATTCACTGACCAAGTGGAAGGAAGAGGATGAAAATGCTAGGGAAAATGTTCCCTGGGACTTCTCACTCCCTTGCCACCCTACCTCTGTACCAATGTAGTTACCAGCAGAAGAGCCTGGTCTCTGTCAGAAGTACTATTAGAATTGCCTTCCCTGGGCTTGTTCATCAATTTACTCCAAAGCCTCAGAGCCAACTACTGTGTTTAAATGACCAGAAAAGAGCTTCATAAGGCACAGAGGTTAAGCCTTTATAAAAAATTTGGATTTTAACCTCAGCTTACCTATGTGACTTCGGACGAACGACTTTTACTTTCTGTGTACTTTAGTGTCCTCCCCTACAAAACAGTAATGTATTTCTTAAGGCTGTTGAGAAAGTTCAGAGAGACATGGCCTGGGCCTGGCACACTGTAAACTTCCTATAAACTCGAGCTATTATGATTATTTTTGCTGCTGCTATTATCATTCTGTATGTAGATTTCTTTTGAAATTTAAGCTAATTCATCTTAATGTAGGTACTCAACCAACACTAATAACAATATGCAATATTTTCTTAATATTAAAGGTTTATAATGAAGTATGAGGGAAAATATAAGGGGAAATCTATATAAAGAGTCTTTTAAAATTTAACCCATGATATGTGTTATCTGTTAGTACTAGCAGTGATTTACACGTATACATGCACTCCAGTAAGACGTGGTGAGCTTCCCAGGCAGCATTAGTGGTAAAGAGTCTGCCTGCGACATAAAAAGAAGTGGATTTGATCCCTGCATCAGTAGGATCCCCTCAAGGAGGGCATGGCAACCCAGGCCAGTATTCTTATCTGGAGAATCCCTTGGACAGAAGAGCCTGGTCGGCTACAGTCCATGGGATTGCAAAGTCAGACCATGACTAAAGCGACTTTGCATGCACAGACACGGAGGACAAAAAAAATCTTTAGTGGTTGTGTGCTTTCTTCAGGGATAGTAGAGTTCTATCACTAGAGACTAAAGAAGTTTCTTACTCTTGAAGACTTTAACTCCTGGTCTTGAAAACTGTCTTTGACTCAGAGCTTGAAAAATCCTTGTTACCTGTGGCTAACAGGGAGGGATATACGTTTATCACGTGAAGTTTCATGTAGTAACATTGCTACACATATGGTAAGTTTATATGATACACAGTAGAAGAGAGAATTTTAAGGAATACTGACATCATTATTTATTTAACTTGGACAATTGAGGAGCTTTCATTTCCCTGTTGAACATACAGAATTGTTATGGTGATCTCTGAAATAGCATGAAGACTTCTAGCAGAGTGGATGTTACATCATAGTCGCTGAGAAAATCATAGATCTTGCATTTCCTCTCCCAAACGTGCAGACTATTTTCAAGGATCCAGCAAGTATACATTCTGGAAGTGAGTCTGTTTAATATAAAAGATTATATATATATACACACATATATGTATATAGTCTAATTTGATATGAACTAGCACTCATTTTCTTTTTGTATTGAGTCAAAATACTCTTTTTAATGTTTTGATTGCTATTATACACCCCCTTCAATCTATGGGGATAACAACAAACAGTAATTTCACAGTGATGAGCTTAGTCAAAGATAAGTGTCTGCTTTAAAAAAATCTTTCTGATAATACTCAGCTTTTCCATATTTAATGGTGAATTCTTGGAGACAAAAGATTTTTTTCCCCTGAGAAACATTTTTTATTGTTACTTTGAAAGGAATTTAAACAGTGTTTTATTCCCATAAAGTAAACTAATTAAACATATGAGTATAGTCACTGATATAGAAAAGATTTGAAGAGCTATCCAGCCAGTGTCGTCCTTACCTTGCCAAATGGAGATGTATTTACTGGTTGGTGACCTCAGGAATAGATGCAGAGTGTTCATCTTCCCACAATAATGAATGGCAAGTTTGGAGCAGCATAAAAAGGGTCAAGCGAATAGGTTATACATCATATGGGGAGGCAGATGTTGGAACATATTGTAATGGATTACTGTGCAGTACATGAAGATGGCTTGTGGAGTAGGAAAAAAACAAGAAAGGAGTGAGAGAGAAAGAGATAAACTATCAGTTGGTATTTTCTTTCCTGACTCTTGCATATATATTTGGTTCTTTAAGGAACTTCTTCAGTTATAAAAGTCAAAATGTTTTTCAAGCTATTCAAGACTTATTGGTGTGTAATAAAAGGAAGAAAGCCTTTTAAAATCAGTTTCATTTGAAGTGTTTCTTATTTATATGCTTCAGTATCTGCAGTGAAACAGCATGAGAGCATCCTACCTGTGAAAAAGGTCTTAAGATTTAAGGAAGTTCAAATGTGTTCTTTAATTTTTAGCAGGATGCCATCCTCACACCCTCTCAATGCTATATCCCTCTTTGATAGCTCCATATGATTTCCAGGTATCACACTGAGTGAAAACAAATTTGGGATAAAATAACAAAGGTCATCTATGTATTATTAATATTTGGTGATAACAGCATTACATAGATAATATCGCTTTTGTACATGTATTCACTATAGTTTTTTTAATGGAAAAATCACACTACAGCCAGACATAATATTTTACTTTTCTATTCTAATTTTTCAAAGACATATCACCCAAGAGTAGTGTATTTCAGGAGATGTGGGTCATGATAGCAGTAGTTTCTGTCTTGGAGCCCTTGCCAGCCAGCCCCATGTTTCCTCAGGCATGTTTTCCTAGTGGCTCACCTGTTTTCTATGAAGGCAAAACATTCCTTTCCTGAGGTGGATAACAATTATTTTCCCCTGGTGGCTTGTCTTCTTCCTGTAATCCTGAACTCACCTTCGCATGTCACCTGACCATCCAGCCTTTTGAAGACTATATCCACTCAGGTTATTTCCTTGCTTAACATGCTAATGAAACTCTGATATTTCAACAGCTTCAAATCATTTATTTTTTTAAATTATGAACCATTGATATGCTATTAGTTGAGGATGAGTTGGTTGGATGGCATCACCGACTCAATGGACATGAGTTTGAGTAAGCTCTGGGAGCGGGTGATGAACAGGGAAGCCTGGCGTGCTGCAGTCCATGGAGTCACAAAGAGTTGGACATGACTGAGTGACGGAACTGAACTGAACTGATCCTTCATTTCTACAAATCTGTACTAAGTCTGAATTTACTTTTTCTTTCAGTTTGATACATTTCTTTTTTTTTTCTTCTAGTTTTGTGAGGAACTGTGTCCAAATCCTGGGTCTTCCACATTCTGTAAACTTATTTAAACTTGCTTCTAGAAGTGACTGTGATGGACACAGACCATCACTCCCATTGCCCCCTTGAGAATAACTCCTGAACTGGAACACTAGTCTGGAGGTGAAGTGAAAATTCCCCCCAAATCCCTCCAGGTGCCTTTCTTTCAGTCCCTTTCCCCCAGGGCCTGTGGTGGATCTGGTGAAGTGGCAGGAGTAATGCCTCACTTCTCAGCCCCCACTGCACTTACATGGGTTAACCGCCAAGAAAGTTGTGAGTAGGCAGCTCTAAACATCTCCTCACTACCCCAAGCCTTTCACCCTCACACAGACTTGACAGAGAGTCTCAGTCTTTAGAGGTGGCTGTCAACCCTAATTATATAGTCATCATTTTCTCCCAGCAGTCACCTTGTCCATGCCAAGTCACTTCAGTTGAGTCTGACTCTTTGCAACCCCATGGGCTGAAGCTGGCCAGGCTCCTCTGTTCATGGGATTCTCCAGGCAAGAATACCAGAGTAGGTTGCCAGGAAGATCTCCAGGGGATCTTCCAGACCCAGGGATTGAACCCAAGTCTCTTGCATTGCAGGCAGTTTTTTTACCACTACCACCACCTGAGAAGTCTTCAGTTCAGTTCAGTTCAGTTCAGTTGCTCAGTCATGTCTGACTCTTTGCGACCCCATGAATCGCAGCACGCCAGGCCTCTCTGCCCATCACCAACTCCCGGAGTTCACTCAGATTCATGTCCATCGAGTCAGTGGTGCCATCCAGCCATCTCATCCTCTGTCGTCACCTTCTCCTCCTGCCCGCAGTCCCTCCCAGCATCAGAGTCTTTTCCAATGAGTCAACTCTTCGCATGAGGTGGCCAAAGTACTGGAATTTGAGCTTTAGCATCATTCCTTCCAAAGAAATCCCAGGGCTGATCTCCTTCAGAATGAACTGGTTGCATCTCCTTGCAGTCCAAGGGACTCTCAAGAGTCTTCTCCAACACCACAGTTCAAAAGCATCAATTCTTTGGTGCTTAGCCTTCTTCACAGTCCAACTCTCACATCCATACATGACCACAGGATAAACCATAGCCTTGACTAGACGGACCTTAGTTGGCAAAGTAACGTCTCTGCTTTTGAATATACTATCTAGGCTGGTCATAACTTTTCTTCCAAAGAGTAAGCATCTTTTAATTTCATGACTGCAGTCACTATCTGCAGTGATTTTGGAGCCCCCAAAAATAAATTCTGACACTGTTTCCACTGTTTCCCCATCTCTTTCTCATGAAGTGATGGGACTGGATACCATGATTTTCGTTTTCTGAGAAGTCTTAGTGGTTAATAAAAGTTATCAACTTTCAGAACTCACGATGGCATGCTAGTATTGCTTGATGGATACAAAGAGTGCATGGTCTTTTAAAATCTTTATTGCACTTCTCTACTACAATTTTTGAAAATTTAAAAATTTAAAAATTATTATTGTGTAAGTATATAAATAGAAAAATCAGATGAGAGGAAAATATGTTTAATTGTATTACTTTTGTTGTCATCATATTGTTTATCATTATGGACCTTTCGATAATAGCTATACACTGCTATGAAACTGGATATTCTCAGTCTGATAGGTTTTATTCTTTGAAGTTAAATTCAAATTTCAAGAACCCTTACAACTGAATGATTTAAAAAACCCAACTTTTTAAAAGAGCAAATGATCTGAATAAACATTTTACAAAGAAGCCATAGAAATGACTAATAATGGGCCTTCCTAGGTGGTCCAGCAGCTAAGATTCTGAGCTTCCAATGCAGGGGATTCTGATTCAATCCATGGTAGGGAAACTAAGATCTCTCATGGCATGAGGGGCTGCCAAAAAAAAAAAAAAACCTAAAAGTTAATTTTAAAGAAAGAAGATTGTTAAAAAATTGCTAATAAGTACATGAAAAAGGTGTTCAATATCATCAGTCACTAGGGAAATGCAAATTAAAACCACAATAAGGTACCACTTCACTTCTACTAGAGTACTTGTGATCAAAAAAGATAGACAGTACCAAAAAATTGATGATAACACAGTGCTACTTAGAACACAGAGAGGATCAGCCGCTTTAGAAAGTTTGGCAGTTTCTTGACAAAGTAAACATTAACTTACCATCTCTATATCCTTGTGCTCAGTTGTGTCCGATGCTTTGCAACACCATGGACCATAGCCTGCCAGGCTTCTCTGTCCATGGGCTTTCCCAAGTAAGAATACTGGAGTGGGTTGCCATTTCCTACTCCAGAGGATCTTCCCAACCCAGGAATTGAACCCTCATCTCTTGCCTCTCCTGCAATGATAGATTCTTTACCACTAGGGCTACCTGGGAAGCCCTTTAGATTCATAGAGGGACTATTCTTGATAACCTAAAATTGTAAACAAACAAAATGTCCATCAACTGGATAAGCAAATAAACAAATATGATATGTCAATGCAAATGAGTGCCATTCAGCAGTACAATGGAGCAGAATACTTATACATGCTATAACACAAAGGAACCTCAAAAACATGCTAAATGGAAGAAGACAGATCTTTTTTCTTCTGTCTCCTCCAGGTCTGCCCCACAACTCCACATGTTATGTTCACTACCTGGAATATCTCTCCATTCTAATTTTCTGTTGCAACTCCCTTAAAAACTTCTATTCAGTAGGACTGTAGCTGGATGCCACCTTATAGTGCTTTAAATGACAATCACAGCCAAGGAATCTGTCCCATCTAGAACAAAGCCATTTATCTTCTCTTGAGTGGAGCTGAGAGCTAGAACAGTGGGAGTGCAAGCTGTGGGCTCAGTCTTGAAACAGCAAGGAGAGCAGGAATCTAAATTCACATCTGCCCTCCAGATCATACTAGTTCATGGAGGTGAAAATATGCATAACATAGAATTTGCCATCTTAGCCATTTTTAAATATATGTTTCATTGACATGAATTACATTCACATTGTTGTGCAGCCAAACTGACCGTCCATCTCCAGAATTTTCTCATCTTCCCAAATTGAAATTCTGTAGCTATTAAGCAGTTATATCCCTTCCCACTTCCCCAGTCCATCCTCGGCATCTGGGAACCACCAGTCTTTATGTCTCTATGAAATCTACTACTCTAGGTACCTCATATAAGAGGAATCATACAATATTTGGCCTTTTATCATTGGCTTATTTCACTTTGCATAGTGTCCTCAAAGTTTGTTCATGTTATAGCATTTGTCAGAATTCCCATACTTTTGAAGGCTGAATGACATTCCATTCTATGCACATTACACACTTTGCTTATCCAATCCTCCCCTGATGGGCACTTGGGTCTCTTCTACCTGTTGGCTAATTGTGACCAATGCTGCTGTGAGCATGGGTATAAAAATGTCTGTTTCAGGCCCCACTTTCAGTTGAAATATATATCCAGAAGAGACTTGTTTTTGGATCATATGGTAATTGTTTCGTTCTGAAGAATTACCATAGTGTTTTCCAAAAGCAGCTACACCATTTCACATTCCCAACATAAAGGCTCAAGGATTCCAATTCCTCCACGTCCTCACCAGTACTTGTTATTTCTTTTTTTTTTGTTTTGTTTTAAATGATAACTGTCCTAATGGGTTGTGAAGCGGTATCTCATTCTGGTATTCATTTGTACCCAGCTATTTTGAAGGTATGTTTGTCCAGATGAGAGAATGAACCATATTTTATTAAATACTTCATTAGCTTGATTTGTAAATTGTCAGTTTTTATATACGTGGCATGGATTTTCTATTTGCACTTTTGCCCTGGAATCTAGGTCTATCATGTTTTTCATGCAGTGTGCTTGGAAAACATTAAAAAAAAAAAAAGAGCCTATGGTATTAAAGCAAGAAGTCCATGTTTAAACTCAAGTTGCTTTCATAATTTTCTGTGAAGAAACATTATGAAAAATAATGTACAAAGCAAGTTTATTCACATTGAAACATGCTGATATGTTTTGAAAGATTTTCTTCAGTACATTAGTTTCTCTTTAAACTCCACATTTAAGTTACATTAAGAAGCTGAGATTAAGCCATAAAGATAACACTTATGGAGGCTTGAAATTGCTTTCTGAATATTTTCCTCACAAATGTTAACTCTGTGTCCCTTCCCTTAAAAAAACAAACATGATTGTCAGACATACCATATCTAAACATGAATCTCTCAGGTTAGATTTAAGCTTTAGGAATATCAATTTTTAAAATCATAATAAACCACAATACACACATTTTAAAATTTCTAATCAAAATAGTTAACACATTATAGACATATTAACTTTTATTGCCAGATTTAAGTCACTGCACTTAAAAAAATAATTGTGCCATTTCTCTACATGTTTGAGCTTCAAAATTCTCTTAATAGGGCAGTTTTTAGCTCTGTGATGTTCTTTTTGAAGATTTAGGACTGTATGTGTTTGTTTATGTGCAAGTTTAGAAGTTACTACTTCTAATTTCTGAGTGAGAGCTTTCTCAGTCACCAAGTATGATAAACAACTTCAACTTTCAGCCTTGTTCCTGTTTAAATTCTTGTGATAGATTAAAACAACCTCATTGGTCTCATTTAATTAAATATTGAAAATATATAAAAATCATTTATAGATATAGTATGCTACTTTTATGTATCATTGATATGAAATTTCAGTTGGAGAAAAAGATTCTACTTCTAAAATAATATTAAACAATTAATTTAGCAAAAATAATACTAAGTGGTTGTGCAGTATTTTAGCACTCTTCACTCAAATCATGGAATCAGTTTTTTTTTCCCTTTTCATTTTCACAGCTGTTACTTAAACTGTCATTCAGATTACCACTACTAAATTTTGATAACCTCTGTAACTCTTGTCTTCTCTTTATTCTATTTAAAACCATCAAACTGATTGCTCACAAACTTTCAGTGGCTTTCTCTTGCCTACATATTAAGTTTAAACTATTTTGCTTATATTTCAGGATTTTCTGTAAGTTGAATTTAGCCTAAACCCAGAACTGTTTTGTTCTTCCCAAGGTTTGCACTCAGTTAGGTCATTGTCCTGTCTACCACCTCTGTGCTCCCATTTGCCATCCACATCATGCTGTCTATTCCCTTTGTGACAGTCTGCTCATTCCTGCTCCTGGACCTGGCTTTAAGTGGTGCACAGTCCCACCTCTCTTTTTATGCTCAGCTTAGCTACACCTCTATAATGAAAACATATCAGAATGCCCTGAGTCATTTCCTTTTTATTTGCCGTGCCTTTAACAGTGGCACACAGTTGCAGTATACTTATAGTCCCAATATTTTATGTTTACCAGTGTTGACCTAGGGAAGAAACTATGTTTATACATTTTCTGTATCCTCCACTGTACCTAACACAGTCCAGAGTATGTAGTAGGAGGTTAGCATGTAAATGTTGCCTAGTTTCTTACTTGGTATAATTGCGTGCATGCTTAGTCGCTCAGTTGGGTCCAGTTCTTTGCAACCCCAGGAAATGCAGCCCACCAGACTCCTCTGTCCATGGAATTTTCCAGGCAAGAATACTGAAGCAGAGCTGCCATTTCCTTGTCCAGGGGATCTTACTGACCCAGAGATCAAACCTGCATCTCCTGCATTGGCAGGTGGATTCCATACCACTGAGCCACTGGGAAGCCCATTTGGTATAATTAATCCATGAATAATTATGACTTGTTACTTATTGATCAAGCATTTTTTACCATGTGTTTTTCTGAGTGTTCTATACACATTTTGTGATGTATTTCTCACAGTAACCATGTCAGGTTAGTTTTATTTATCCCTGAATTTGCAGATTAAGAAACTGTTGTTCAGAGTGATCACTCAAGATCACTAGTTTAGAGTTGGGATTAGAATTGTGGTTTGCCGTGGTGGCTCAGACGCTAAAGAATCTGCCTGCAATGCAGGAGACCTGGATTCCATCCTTGAATCCAGAAGATCCCTTGGAGAAGGAAATGGCAACCCACTCCAGTATTCTTGACTGGAGAGTCCCATGGACAGAGGAGCCTGGCAGGCTACAGTCTATAAGGTTGCAGTCAGACACAATTAAGCGACTAACACTTGCCTTCCTTTTAACTCTCCCTCCAAAAGTAAGTGGCCCTTGAAGCGGCTTAAAATGCTCAAGATAGAAAGATGTAATTTTAAGGAACAATTTGAGGCAAAAGTGAGAGTTCCTTTTATGTATTGGTAGATATAGATAAACATACTTATGAGCACATGAACACCAAGACCCTAAGTAACCAGTGAAAAGATCCAACCTAATTGTACATCATTGTCTCCATTAAAAAAGAAAATCATTGTCTGAAGTAGGTGTAGGGATAGGGGAAGGGAAAGGGAATAAGAATGCAAATTTTTAAGTCATATAAAAAATAGAAACTCTAATGCTCTGTGGGATCAGGGAGTTTTAGAGATCAAACCAAATCCTTAACATATTTGTTTCCAGATAAGGGTCAAGTTATTCTTCAAGGTAAAAAAGTGTTTTTCTGTCAGTCTGGTTAACCTCATGACCTGAGTGTTCTCTTTAAGCTTCAGCTTTTTATGCTTAGAACCTCTCAACTTCCTTCTGATGTTAAGAACAACTTAACTGTTTTTCATAAAAGTACACTTATTATAATAATCCTTATATTTAACTCCAGGTTTTGTCTGCTATCCTTTAAAGAGAAACATGAGCCAGTTTTGTTTTTAAACATTTTTATTTATATATAATTATGTGCATGTGTGCTCAGTCACTTCAGTCTGTCCAATTCTTCGGCAACTCCATGGACTGTAGCCTGCCAGGCTCCTCTGTTCATGGAATTCTCCAGGCAAGAATACTGGAGTGAGTTGCCATTTCCTTCTCCAGGGGATATTCCCCACCCAGGGATTGAACCCTCGTCTCTTGCGGCTCCTTCACTGACCACTGAACCACCAGGGAAGCCCATATATATAATCTTAAATCTATATAAAATTACTATTTTATATATTACTACTAAAATTACTGTTTTATCTATTACATATATTAATAGTATGTAAATAAGATCTGTGATTAAGGGGATGCTTGCTACTTCAGGTGGCTTTCAAGTCCCTGTAGATTCCATGCACCTCCCCTCTCAACAAGGTCAGCCAGTGATTCTGAGATTATATACCTCCTTCACCTCAGGTGGTGAAGAATCTGCCTGCCAGTGTAGAGACATGAGTTCAGTCCCTAGGTTGGGACAATCCCCTAGAGTAGGAAATAACAACCCACTACAGTATTTTTCCTGGAACATCCCATGGACACAGAAGCCAGGCAGTCCATGGGCACATAGTCCATGTGGTCACAAAGAGTCACACACAACTGAGCACAGACACACACCACAATGGTACAGATACCTATCATTACACTCTAGTCTGCTTGAATAAATGATATAAGATGCTAATCATCTCTTGACTTTCTTGTTTTATTATCGATCAACACACCCATCTTAATGGATAAACAAATGGATGTAAGTTTTTGAAAAGCTGAATTAAAATTAGTCTCAGCAGCATTTATTTTTTAAGTTGCCTACCCTTGATATATAACCAGGTATGAAAACCACTGTCAGTCTCTTTAAATCTACTGAAAAGTTATTTTAACGTGTGAATGGTCAAATTAGGTCCCAGCAGTATTAAAACTTCTGGTTTATTTATTTGTGCAAGCCCAGTGTATATCAGATCCTGTAAGAATGAAGCCTCTTTATGTTTCTATAATATATCATAAATTCAAGGAGCACATATATTTGACACAAATTAAAATATGTTGGAAATGAATATTTCCTATTTCCAAACCTTGTCAAACTAGGAAAATTAGATGTTTGTGGTGGAAAGTTAATCACAATTGAGTAAATGTGGTTCTGTATATCTGCCCCTTGCATAGTGAAAACCAAGTAGAAAGGAGAGAATTAAGCATTGCTCCTTTATGTTAACTATACTGAATGTTAACCTTACTGAGGAGTAAGTGTATGATTTTTTCATCATTAATTATTTTATCTCTATATTTTGTAAAACAGTGTGTTTCCAGTATACTATTCTGATAAAAATGTGTTTAATTGGGCTCGTGTATTTTAAAAATTTATCTTCTTTTCTACTCAGGAATTTTAAAGACAGTTTAATTCAGATAAACCTTAATTAATAAGTAAAATGAAAATATTGCATTTATTTGAATGAAGGAAGAACGTATAAGATTTTTTTTTAATTCCAAGCGTATACCATCTCCAAACTCAATTCAATCAAGTGTTTCAGTCATACTTATACTTGTATTTTTAATAATAGTTCTAGTACTTCCTGGAAGTTTTGAATCTTTCTGTAGTGATTGATGTTTAAACATTTAATCACCATTTATGAGTGATAATCATCTATTTAATTAAATAATACAAATAGTCATTATTCTTTAAATACTCTGCAATAATTTTGTAATGATCAAA
The DNA here is from genome assembly GCF_042477335.2 of Ovis canadensis. Lineage (NCBI taxonomy): Eukaryota > Metazoa > Chordata > Mammalia > Artiodactyla > Bovidae > Ovis > Ovis canadensis. The sequence goes on from NC_091247.1 coordinate 197,805,086, forward strand.
TTTAAATTTTGAATAACTAATTTGTTCACAATTTTCTTCTTAGCTACAGAGGTTAAAATATCCCATGTCATTTTTGTAATTACTAAACAATCTTATATTTTTGTGTATACTAAACCAGTAATATGTTTTGTTAGCTTCTAGAAGTAATTGCCACTGTAATTTTAAAGATAAGGATACCATTTACAGTACAATGTGAAATTTGCAATATGTATTATGGTTAGCCAACCTGTATTTTAAAATACAGATATTTTAAATTTCAGTACACTGGGAAATTTTTAATTTGCAAAATGATATCGTGGGATATTCATTATTTTCTTAATAGTTTCAAAACCAGTACAGGATGATGACAGAAGAAATTATTTTCTGAATTGCAGAACTTAATACATAGGTTTTTAACAGAAGTGTGGGAAATGAGTCATTTCTGATACTTTAAAAACGATAAACTCCCAGTCATCATCAATTCAGTTCAGTCGCTCAGTCGTGTCCAACTCTTTGCGACCCCATGGACTACAGCACACCAGGCCTCCCTGTCCATCACCAACTCCCAGAGTTAACTCAAACTCATGTTCATCGAATCGGTGATGCCATCCAGCCATCTCATCCTCTGTCATCCCCTTCTCCTCCTGCCCTCAATCTTTCCCATCATCAGGGTCTTTTCAAATGAGTCAGTCATCATATTTGACATCATATCCTTTTACTTCTGAGGTAATATATTAAAAAGTGAAAGTTGCACAGTCATGTCTGACTCTGCTGCCCCATGGACTATATAGAATCCATGGAATTCTCCAGGCCAGAATACTGGAGTGGGTAGCCTTTGCCTTTTCCAGGGGATCTTCCTAACCCAGGGATCGAACCCAGGTCTCCCACATTGCAGGCTGATTCTTTACCAGCTGAGCCACAAGGGAAGCCCAAGAATATTGGAATGGGTAGCCTATCCCTCCTCCAGCGGATCTTCCTGACACAGGAATTGAAGCAGGGCCTCCTTCATTACAGACGGATTCTTTACCAACTGAGCTATCAGGGAAGTCCAATCTATTAAAGCCTTATACATTAAATCTTATTCTTTTTTCTGATTGGGATAAGAAATAACATAATTCCAATTCATGCAAAATAATGTGGGGGAGGAACAGTCATTATTGATAAGTAAGTAAGTAAGTAAAGTCCCTCAGTCATGTCCAACTCTTTATCACCCCATGGACTGCAGCCCACCAGGCTCCTCAGTTCATGGGATTCTCCAGGCAAGAATACTGGAGTGGGTTGCCATTTCCTTCTCCAGGGGATCTTCCCAACCCAGGGATCAAACCCGGGTCTCCCGCATTGGAGGCAGACACTTTAACCTCTGAGCCACCAGGGAAGCCCTTCATTATTGATAGTATTAATATATTTCTCTGTAATTTCTTTTGTTGGGAATGTATTTTGCATTAGTTTGCATAAAAAATAAGTCATGATTTTTACAATAATTTTACTGTCCTGTTTTTGTTTAGACCAAAGTTGCTGAAAACTGTGAAAAAAGTATAAATATGTTTTCATGTAAATAAATGCTAGTTCTCAGTTTTCATTATTTCATTTATAGAGAGACCCCTCTTATCAGAGTCTCTGGTTTATCCTGAACAGTTTCAGTCTTTCCTATTTCTTTCAGAGAAAAACCAAGATAATCCAGAGAACTATATGACAGTACTCTTCCTTGAGAGGTTTATCTTTAGCATCAATCTTTTTATTACAGAAGTTCGGTTGCATAGTAAAAGCTATCCAAGAACTCTTAAGACAAATAAGAAATGAGAAATTGTGTTGTATTTTATACATATATAGACATACATATGTGTAAGTGTGTGTATACTTATTTATTGGAAGCTTCCCTGTTGGCTCAGACAGTAAAGAATCTGCCTGCAGTGCAGGAGACAGGAGACCAGTGCAGGAGATCTGGGTCAAGAGGCTCCACTGGAGGAAGAAATAGCAACCCACTGCAGTATTCCTGCCTGGAGAATTCTATGGACAGAGGAGCCTGCTGGGCTACAGTCCATGGGGTCACAAAGAGTCAGACACAACCGAGTGACTAGCACACATACTTATTTATTAATACTTATATGTGTATATATAGATAGTTGCTTCTTCAATCAGATTTTTTTAACTTTCACAAACTGCTACGTGGAGATGAAAGAGTGTTAATCTAAACATTTGATGTGACTCCTGAATCGAAAGCAACCTACTTGTTTTAAGATACTACATGATATGGCTATAGTTATCAAGTAAAACTTTCCCTTATTATTAAATGGATAGGTCAAAGAATTTTTGCTGGTTATTTAATAAGAAATATTTAGTGATGGCTTAGTCAAAGAGTATGCATTTTAGATAGTATTCCTTAAAACCTTAATCTTCAAGATTATCTCAAGTTTGTCTGTGTTTATATATCAAGAAGTAAAGTGGCATTGTGGCAAGCATCCAGTTAATTTTAATCAATGCAGGTAGACTGACCAAATAATGTTCTTCAAATAGTCTCCTTCCATTCCTTTCCAGTGGCTTTTTTGTATTTCTGCACAACTAATAATCAGAAAAAGGTTGTGACAGTTGTCCATTTCAGCAAGTCAAAGAGGGGAAACATACAGAGTTTGAACCAGTATGGATAGTAAAAACTTTACTTAGTATATGAACCTACATTCTTTTGTAACACACCACGTAAAATTTAAAAGAGAGGGGGGACAGTTATTAACCAAATAACATGATATACAGTACCAACCCTGATGTTGGTAAAGAGTAAATATGGATAGCTGTTATTTGCTTTGAATCCCTGGTTATACTGAAACTAAAATTCCTTGTGTGTGGTGTATGTTGTTTCCCCCCTGAGAAGTAAGTAAGTTGAAGTGACAATGTCTATCTTTAAATATTCCAAGGCACTAAAGAAAAGTACCCATAGGAAAAATACCACATCTTATTATAGGATTATAGGTACTTTCTGAGAGGTGCATTTATTTCATTGCTGATAGTCCTTATATTTTTTTTTCTCTCTCTCTCCTGTAGCAGTTATATGCTGCCCAGCTAGCTGCAATGCAGGTATCTCCAGGAGGAAAGCTCCCAGGCGTATCCCAAGGCAACCTTGGTGCTGCTGTATCTCCTACCAGCATTCACACAGACAAGAGCACAAACAGCCCACCACCCAAAAGCAAGGTACCCCTTTGAAGAAGCTACATGTTTTGGCATTTAGAGTTTGCTTTTTCTTTGATGATATGTATTGAATACCTATTATGTACCAGTAACTGGCCTAAATGCTAGATCTTTAAGGAAACGATGGTTAGTAGAATCAGTAAGGATTGTGTCCCTATAAATTTACTCACGTAGCATTTAGTCACTCATTTATTCAATGAACATGCATTATAGCTGTAGTAGAAAATGTGAGTGATACAAATATTTGAAAGGTAGTTGTGCTGTCGCCAAGAATATTATAGTCTTATAAAATAGATACCCATGCTCTATTATATAAGGTCTTAGAAGGAGTTACAGGGAAAGAATGTTAAGTTATTAGGACAAAAATATTATTAATACCTTCAATGAGGGACCTGCAAAGATTGTTCCAAAGGAGAACTGAAATAGACCTTAAATATGAGTATGACTGGAGCATAGAGAAAATGTTTTATTTAAATATCAGTAACTGGTTATGTGATATAGTATAGGTACAATTTCAGACACATTATCCAGCCAATTAGAAAGATAATGCTAGTGTTAAAGTTAGAGTATTTCGAAATAGCTTTGTTTTTAGGGCAAAGAAAGCATTTCCTGAGAGAACCTCGAAAAGGATCAGGGGGGTTTCAAATAATTTGTTTCTTGGCTCATAAGAAAGAAGCAGAAAAATTAATTTAAATTTCTTCATAATTTTTAAGCTCTTGCCTAGATGATTGTATATGAATATATTAAATTTCCTATGTAAAAAAGTGAAAAGAGTATCCATGAAGTAATTTTCTCAGACATTGCTCAGGGAAATAATCACGCATTAACAGTTAGAAAACCTTCAGTAGAAAACTCGACACAGTGAATTTACCCACCAAATATTGCTGTTTGTCTTTTGCTGAATTACCTAGAAATATGCTTCTGCTCTTTATTTTAAGAATTCATCTTCAAATGTCTGAAGACTCATAGGGTTAGAGTAGTCACAACAATAGAAAAAATACACAGAGAAAAAAGTCTAGAAATTTTTGAAAGAGAAAAAGAATCCTAGAGTTTTTTAATCCTCCTCTAGTTCCCTGGCCCATTTTTTTCATAGTCAGTGTATTAATCCAGAATAGAAATTGGGAAGGAGAACGGTTGGGTTGGGAAAGTGTCCTCCAGCCTCCATCTTCCCAAACTCCCCAAGTTTTTTCATACTAATAGATAAATACATTTGGAATAATAACTCACCCTAGACATGGACCTTAGATATGATTCACTAGCAACATGTACAAAGATATAGAGGAAAATTATGTACTTGCTACTGTGATGTTAGGAAATATGATAAACCACTTTTAAGAACCCTTTCAGCTGTGTAATGGATCTTCCATGTTCTGTGCTTGAGGTGTACTTGAGGCATGGTGCACTTTTCTATATAATCACAGCAGAACATGTTTTTAAAATTTGGTAAAAATGGTGACATTTATTAAATATAATTTAATTTTAAAGCAGTGATATTTTGGTGTCTCCATAGAACAGTAGTTTCAAAGTATTCCATGTACAGGCTCAATTCAGTTAGTAAATTCAGTCACTCAATCATGTCCAACTCTTTGCGACCCCACGGACTGTAGCACGCCAGGTATCCTTGTCCATCATCAACTCCTAGAGCTTACTCAAACTCAAGGCCATTGAGTCAGTGATGCTATCCGACCATCTCATCCTCTGTCTTCCCTTTCTCCTCCTGCATTCAGTCTTTCCCAGCCATGGGGCTTTTCAAATGAGTTGATGCTTTGCATCATGTGGCCAAAGTATTGGAGTTTCAGCTTCAACATCAGTCCTTCCAATGAACACCCAGGACTGATCTCCTTTAGGATGGACTGGTTGGATCTCCTTGCAGTCCAAGGGACTCTCAAGAGTCTTTTCCAACACCACAGTTCAAAGACATCAATTCTTCAGCACTCGGCTTTCTTTATAGTCCAACTCTGACATCCATACATGACTACTGGAAAAACCATAGTTTGACTAGATAGAACTTTGTTGACAAAGTAATGTCTCTGCTGTTTAATATGCTGTCTAAGTTGGTCATAATTTTTCTTCCAAGGAGCAAGCATCTTTTAATTTCATGGCTGCAATAGCCACCTGCAGTGATTTTGGAGCCCTAAAAAATAATGTCTGTCACTGTTTCCACTGCTTCCCCATTTATTTGCCAGGAAGTGATGGGACCAGATGCCATGATCTTCATTTTCTGAATGTTGAGCTTTAAGCCAACTCTTTCACTCTCCTCGTTCACTTTCCTCAAGAATATCTTTAGTTCTTCCTCACTTTCTGTCATGAGGGCGGTGACATCTGCATATCTGAGGTTATTGATATTTCTCTTTGCAGTCTTGATTCCAGCTTGTGCTTCATCCAGCCCAGTATTTCTCATAATGTACTCTGCATATAGGTTAAATAAGCAGGGTGACAGTATACAGCCTTGATGTACTCCTTTCCTGATTTGGTACCAGTCTGTTGTTCCATGTCCAGTTCTAACTATTGCTTTTGACATGCATACAGTTTTCTTAGGAGGCAGGTCAGGTAGTCTGGCATTCCCATCTCTTGAAGAATTTTCCACAGTTTGTTGTGATCCACACAGTCAAACGCTTTGTTATAGCCAATAAAGCACAAATAGATGTTTTTCTGGAATTCTCTTGCTTTTTCAATGATCCAGTGGATGTTAGCAATTTGATCTCTGGATCCCCTGCCTTTACTAAATCCAGCTTGATCATTTGGAAGTTTACAGTTCACATACTGTTGAAGCCTTGCTTGGAAAATTTTGAACATTGCTTTGCTAGTGTGAGATGAGTGCAATTGTGCGATAGTTTGAACATTCTTTGGCATTGCCTTTCTTTGGGATTAGAGTGAAAACGACCTTTTCCTGTGGCCACTGCTAAGTTTTCCAAATTTGCTGGCAGATTGAGTGCAGCACTTTCACAGTGTCATCTTGTAGGATTTGAAATAGCTCAACTGGAATTCCGTCACCTCCACTAGCTTTGTTTGTAGTGATGCTTTCTAAGGCCCACCTGACTTCACATTCCAGGATGTCTGGCTGTAGGTGAGTGATCACACCATCGTGATCATCTGGGTCATGAACATCTTTTTTGTATAGTTCCGTGTATTCTTGCCACCTCTTCTTAATATATTCTGCTTTTATTAGGTCCATACCATTTCTGTCCTTTATCGAGCCCATCTTTGCATGACATGTTCCTTTGGTATCTCTAATTTTCTTGAAGAGATCTCTAGTCTTTCCCATTCTGTTCTTTTCCTCTATTTCTTTGCACTGATCACTGAGGAAGGCTTTCTTATCTCTCCTTGCTATTCTTTGGAACTCTGCATTCAAATAGGTATATCTTTCTTTTTCTCCTTTGCCTTTTGCCTCTCGTCTTTTCACAGCAATTTGTAAGGCCTCCTCAGACAACTATTTTGCCTTTTTACATTTCTTTTTCTTGGGTATGGTCTTGATTCCTGCCTCCTGTTCAATGTAACGAACCTCTGTCCAAAGTTCTTCAGGCACTCTGTCTATCAGATCTAACCCCTTGAATCTGTTTGTCACTTCCACTGTAAGGGATTTGATTTAGATCATACCAGAATGGTCTAGTGGTTTTCCCTGCTTTCTAAATTTAAGTCTGAATTTGGCAATAAGGAGTTCATGATCTGAGCCACAGTCAGCTCCCAGTCTTGTTTTTGCTGACTGTATAGAGCTTCTCCATCTTTGGCTTCAAAGAATATAATCAACAGAAAATTGGATTAAAGATTTAATTGGGCTTCCCTGGTGGCTCAGAGGTTAAAGCGTCTGCCTGCAATGCGGGAGACCTGGGTCCGATCCCCAGGTCGGAAAGATCCCCTGGAGAAGGAAATGGCAAACCAGTCCAGTATTCTTGCCTGGAGATTCCCATGGACAGAGGAGCCTGGTGGGCTACAATCCATGGGGTCGCAAAGAGTCAGAAAGTGACTTAACTTTCTTTAACTTTCAACTTTAAAAGAATTGATGCTTTTGAACTATGGTGTTGGAGAAGACTCTTGAGAGTCTCTTGGACCACAAGGAGATCCAACCAGTCCATCCTAAAGGAGATCAGTCCTTGGGTGTTCATTGGAAGGACTGATGTTGAAGCTGAAACTCCAATACTTTGACCACTTGCTTCGAAAAGCTGACTCATTTGAAAAGACCCTGATGCTGGGAAAGATTGACAGCAAGAGAAGGGGACGACAGAGGAGGAGTTGGTTGGATGACGTCACTGACTCAATCGACGTGAGTTTGGGTAGGCTTCAGGAGTTGGTGATGTACAGGGAGGCCTAGAGTGCTGTGGTTCATGGGGTCTCAAAGAGTCAGACATGGCTTTGCAACTAAACTGAACTGAATTGAACTGAGCATGGCCCAGCCCATCAGAACAAAACCCATCTTTTGCCTCAGTGAGTCTCTCCCATCCGGAAGCTTCCATAAGCCTCATATCCTTCTCCATCAGAGGGCAAACAGAATGAAAACCACAAACACAGAAAAGTAACCAATCTGATCACATGGACCACAGCCTTGTCTAACTCAGTGAAACTATGAGTCATGCCACATAGGACTACCCAAGACAGATGGGTCATGGTGGAGAGTTCTGGCAAAACATGCTCTATTGGAGAAGGGAATGGCAAACCACTTCAGTATTCTTGACTTGAGAACCCTATGAACAGTATGAAAAGGCAAAATGATCGGACACTGAAAGATGAACTCCCCATGTCAGTAGGTACCCAATATGCTATTGGAGATCAGTGGAGAAATAACTCCAGAAAGAATGAAGAGATGGAGCCAAAGCAAAAACAATACCCAGTTGTGGATGTGACTAGTGTTGGAAGTAAAGTCCAGTGCTGTAAAGAGCAATATTGTATAGGAACCTGGAATGTTAGGTCCATGAATCAAGGTAAATTGGAAATGGTCAAGACGGGAGATGGAAAGACTGAACATCGACATTTTAGGAATCAGCAAACTAAAACAAACTGGAAAGGGTGAATTTACCTCAGATGACCATTATATCTGCTACTGTGGGCAAGAATCCCTTAGAAGAAATGGAGTAGCTATCATAGTCAACAAAGGACTCTAAAATGCTGTACTTGGATGCAATCTCAAAAATGACAGAATGATCTCTGTTTATTTCCAAGACAAACCATTTAATATCACAGAAATCCAAGTCTATGCCCCAGCCAGTAATGCTGAAATAGCTGAAGTTGAACAGTTCTATGAAAACTTACAAGACCTCCTAGAACTGACACACAAAAAAGATGTCCTTTTCATGATAGGGGACTGGAATGCAAAAGTGGGAAGTCAAGAAATACCTGGAGTAACAGGCACATTTGGCCTTGGAGTACAAAATGAAGCAGGGCAAAGGGGAATAGAGTTTTGCCAAGAGAATGCACTGGTCATAGTAAACACCCTCTTCCAACAACATAAGAGAAGACTACAGGTGAACACGCGAACACTGAGAAAAATATGTAACTGTCATTGTCATTGTCACATAGTCAATGTCATTGTCACACATAGTCATTGTCATTGTCACACACAAATAACTCTCTAAAAGTATTATTCCAGATTTCCCCTCCATGATTTAGTAATGTGATTTCACATCATGGTTCATACTGATGCTTTACATTAGGGCATTTCATTTTATGACTTGAGAGTACATAGTTCACTTGTAAAGAACTGATGGGATTTTCTTGGCCACTAGATAACTTTTTATCATTGATACTGAGTGTTGTTTGCTCATTCGTGTCCAACTCTTTGCTTCCCTATGGACTGTAGCCCACCAAATATCTACTTCTCAAATCCCTAAATAGAATAATCATGAAGTCTTTGATGTCAGTCATCCTCATTCGTTTATGCATCTATTTATTTACTCATTATTTATTCATGCATTCAAAGATTTATTGAGCACTTGCTGTGACACTTCCTTAGGTAAACCATGGCAAATATAAAAGTGACGTAAAGCTTTCCAAGATAAAGACACTGTTTTATGAGGTATATGGTTTCGGATATTCATAGAACTCCACAGATTGGATGTGAAGATTGATTTTTCCAGTAATGTTAGAATGCCACCATATTGTATGGTTTCAAGTACCTCCCTTTATTTAGTGCTACCGGAAAAGTGGATTGTGTTTCTATAGCTATGATTATATACTGTTTAAAAAATATGTTTATACTTTATCACTAAATTTCACTTCTGGGAAATTAGCCTTCATGAATTTTCTATCATATAAAGTTTAAGAAAGCAGTTGAAAGTGTATTTCTTACCACTTGCAATTATTTTAAAGTACATAAGAATTTTAACCCAGGAAAAAGTACCTCTTTTTAAATAACAACCACAATATAATAAAAATATGTCTGTTCTTTGCTCAGTTTCCTCGAGTATACTGTTTACATCCATTCTTATTGTCAGAAACTATGTCTTAAATGTGCTTGTGTAAAGTTTAGTGGGTTAAAAATTGCCAGAGCAATAAATATTGCTATTGTCATTTTAATGAAGAACATGACTAAAAAAATACAAGCAACAATAAATAAAGAGGATGCATTTCAATACATGAACACTGTTTCTTAGAGACTGGAATTGACATTTATACATAGCATAATAAACATTTTGCCTTCACAGAGCCATTTCACTTTAATATAACAGTTATCATTTATTACTATATATAAATATATTTTGAAACAATCAATCCTGAGTGTCCGGAGGGCATTTTCTGTTTGTTTTATTGGTGGATTTTCACATGTATCTTATTGCAAGATTGAATTATTTTACTAAATAGCTTTGTGTTATCTGCCTTCCTACCTGGCATAAAGCAAACGTAAAGCTTTTATTGTTTGGAACAACAGAATCATAAGCCACATCCAGGTGATGATGTAAGGAAAAGGGTCTTATTGGCAGCTGTCAAAAATCAACCATGTGCTATGAGTTTGCTTGCCTGCCCTTCTTCCTAGGTGTGCCTTTGACTCACAACTCCAGAGAAGGACACAAACAAAACTTATTTGCAATTTGCAAAAAAAATGGAAGGGGGGAATCAAAAGGAAGGGGCTCCAAAAGACTGTAAAATTGTGCAGCATGAGTCCTCTGATGCATGCTGTTTTCAATCTGCTGTGTGCCAGTTGGAGGCTTGGGGAGTGTGTGCGCGCGCGAGAAAGGATAATGCTGAGAAATGATAGAGTGGCTGTGACCTCCAAGCTCAGCCTGGAAATCCAAGACATTGATTTCACTTAGCATTCCTGCTGAGAAATCTGGCGGAGTTCAGTTGTAATAAAAGAACAAGATTCTGTTCTAATGGTAATGGCGTATGACAGACATATCACTTTGTCTGTCCTCAGCACCAGAGAGAGGAGAATTGGAGAGAGGTCACCTGACCTTCCTGGGGTGTTGTACGAGCGCTGTGCTAAGCGTTGAACTGCCGCCTAGGAACGTAATTATTTATAATATTAAATGATAAAGAAACCTTTAGAGGACTCACAGTGACCCTTTAGAATCTGCAAGCAGGAAGTGTATCCCATAAATGTGAACGCAGGAAAAAAAATCTGCTCTCTTCAAATACTGCATTGGAAAACTTGGATAGCATTGCTGGTTGAGTTATATATCTTTAAACTTACTATTTGGAACTATTTTCATTCATGCCTGACATACTGTCATTGCTTCACATTTCCTTATTATTTTATGCCTTGATGTTGTTATTCACAAAGATGAGATTCTTTTTTTCATAATGTAATTTGCCAAATATTGAAGAGTTAAGGTCTTCGGCAGGTTTTTAAAATTTCTCAGATGTTACGTAACATCTTTCTTAATACATTTGTCTCTTTAGCACACATTTAATTTTTTTCTTTCTGGATCCTATTCCAAGACTAATTTTTTGTATTTAGTTCTTCAGAGATATCCTCTTAGCTCATGTGTATCCTCCCAGCTGAGTTTATAGCTAAATATTGGTTTAAAAAAAACAACTTTGAAAGTATGAACTTGTATATATGAGAGATCCATTTAAAGAAAATTTTAGAAATAATTCTGTTTCTCATATTCAGGAAAATTATTTAGTCATAGTATTGTTTAGGACTATTGGTCCTCGAATCTCATAGGCAGCATTGCTGCTCAAAATCTGCTTATATTTCTCAACAAATATTTAAATTGATTTGTTTATAGTTTAGCATTCTGCCACAGAATAGGTAAAATTTATTCAGTGACTTTCATTTTTGTCATGTATTTTGTGCCACATATTTATTTGTTTCAATGGTTTTCTGCATTGTTTGCTGCAGTTTTTTTAAGAAACCTAAATAGCCTATCTTTTGTGATAGTAATTGATCTCTTGATAATATTTGTTTGGTAAAAATAAATTATTTCTTTTAAAAATAGCAGAATCAATACCAGCCTTAAAATAGTTATCAAAGGAGGAAAAGTATTTTTAGTTGGTTTCACATGCAACTCACACAATTGTTGGTAATAAATAAGCTTGTAATTTCCACGTTAGCAAGAAATCCTCATATGTTATAGATGTGCTAACCATCTGAACTTCACATTTTAAGTGTTTTTCTATTGCAGAAGTAGCCACCTCTTGGGAAAATTTTAAGTGCAACTTGTAAATATTATGAAATGTCTCTTGGTGCTTGATGAAAACTTATATGTTGCCTGCAGCTAACCAAGAGTAGTTAGTTTGAAAAGCTGATGACAAGAGAGAATTCCTGGGTGCTTTTCTTTTAACCTTGCTCTGACCCAAGTCATACCCCTGGTCACAGTTGTGTCCCTGTCAATGACAAGAGCTCATAGATTGTCCAAATCAATTTTTTTTGTTGTTCTTTTCAAATACTTCTGGCAGTGATGTTCCCATTTGCTCAGCAGTAGCACCTGGGAGTCATGTGAGGGAGAAGAAATATTTTTCCAACAACCAGAAAAAGCCCTAGCCAGCTGACCAGACACAATCAGATCCTTTCATGGGCAATATCCTTATACAGATTGCTTCAAATTCTGAAGTAAGAAGTAGTACTACATTTTTGTCTTATCTTCTTTCACAGACACCAAAATGAAGATCTTTTCTGATTTGGTAGCCAGGTGCTTATGTTAGTAATGTCAAGAGGGCGATGACTCCTCTTAGAGCACTTAGTTTTGCTGTAATGGTACCAATCACATAATTTTAAGCATTTTATCAGTACACGCTGATCTACAGGGTAGAATTTTGTAGTAGTTTAATACTATGAGTCACAAACTGTGGTACACATACACACAAGATTATTTAGCAGCATATGCTGGGAATATGAGAAATCAGAGGGTAATAATGATTCATCTTAATTGAAAATTCTATTAGAGGATTTGGAAATGAAATTCACTTTGCTAATTTTGAGTCAGTGTTTTATAATGCCAGTTGGGGAAAGGTTGACTGCAAAAGTACACATACAGTCTAACCACATCTAAGTCAAACCACCACCACACTAATGATGAAAACACTATTTTTAATATTTGACAAAAACATCCTTTCAAGATAAAGCAAAAGACTTCAAAGAGATTTCATAACTTTGAAATCTACCAGGAGGTACTGAGGCCTCCACAGTAGTATTTCCATTGTGAAAACTCCAGAAAGCAATGCTCAGTGTAATCATAACTTCAGTTAATATTTTCACATTTTATCTGGATACGAAGACATTTTAGTAGTAGTAGCTGCCAAAGATACAATTTCCAATATGTGAAAAATCATAGAATACTGCCATTTGACTTGCTCTTTTCAGGTCAAGATCTCAAATAATCATTACTCACTATGCAGGGCTAGAACTGGCTTCCAAATACAGTTATTTCTAAGTAACCCACAGTACTTAAATAGCACTTCCATTTATCTATAGGCATGCTCAGTCATTTCAGTCATGTCTGGCTTTTTGCAACCCTATGGATTGTAGCCTGCCAGGCTCCTCTGTTCATGGGATTCCCCAGGCAAGAATACTGGAATGGGTTGCCATGCCCTCCTCCAGGGGATCTTCCCAATCCAGGGATCGAACCTGGCTCTCTTGTATTGCAGGCGGATTCTTTTCTGCTGAGCCACTGTGGAAGCCCAGTTATCTATATATGTAAGATCAAATATAAAACCACTGATCCCTCCTGAAACTGTTAGACCTGGTACTTTCGTATATTTCATTTCTCCTAAAACTTCAGAACAGAACTGGAATGTTAGCCTCAGCTAATTATAACCACATTTAAATTGGCCATTTTCTATTCTTATGCTTTAAACACTGTCTGGCATATCAATTAAATGCTAGAATCTCTCTAACACCTTGCTCCATACAGCTGCTTTGTGCTTCGTTGGACAGTTATTGAACACCTACTCCTTCCCCCATATCTCAGTATCTATGAAATAGCAGTTTTGTGAGCCTTTGAGATGTGCTATGGATGTGTCGCACTCAAGAGGTGGGTTCATTTGAGAGGAATCACCCCATAGAGTTAAACTGTAAATGTGGCCCATTAGCATTATTATCATCACTTCCTGGGTGGGACCCATTTGTAGTAGGTCTAACATAGTCACCCTGTCATTTTAAATAAAATAGTTTTCTTCTTGTGGCCCCTTGTTGCTAAACTGAAATATGTTAAATGAGGTGTTATCAGCAGAACCCCTGTGATCAGCCTCCTCCTTTCCTTTTCATCTGTATTCAGTTGACAGGAATCTCAAACAGCTAGGTACTTAAACAGAGGCTGTTCTGAGCGCTGTGGTATTAAATGTCCAAGTAGGTCATTTGGTGAAATATTCGTATGACTCAGAAGCTGGGGAGTGGGGGCAGTCACATATGTAACATAAAAATTATAAAACAAAGAGACAGACTAGTTACAATGCTGACATTTTTTTAAAGGCAAAATATACAGAGGGATTTAGGTAATGTCTTTTGAATTCAACTGACCTGGCCTGTGTTCCCCAGTATACCGATTCTGTTTTGACAGGAACCTGTCGGGAACACAGCAACCGGCTCTGATGAGCCACGTCAAAGTTTTTCAATAAGGCAAACCATGGGAGAGGCAAGAGTATGTTGAGCATGTGTGGACATAGGAAGATCCACAGAGTCACAGTTTTTAAGTGGAAGTTGCCCTCTAAAATAGGTCCAACCCGGTGCAGATTCATCATCCAAAAAGCTAAAGGTTGAAAGCATTTTAATGTTAGAAACAGGCAGTCAAAACCTAAAATATACAGGGAAGAAAAACAGAACAATGTGAAAGGATGTCCCTGAAATGGGTGGCATCTAGTACAACGTCAATAAACGTCAACAAACATCAACAAATCAGACTGAGAAAGTGAAAGTGCTACTTCTGTAGTTATCTTTCCTTTTAGGGAATCATTTATAATTTGGGCTTCCTAAAACATTCTTCAGATCAGTTAAAATCCTTTCTTTTCTGCCCTAAATTATTGGTCAGTACTTCATTTGAGCTCTTGATTATTGACCCCTTTTCACCCCTTTAGCCTGACCTGTCCTCTAAATGTTTGAATAAAGAATTGAGAAGTGAAGCTGTGGAGGCCTACCGTAAACCTCAGATTTGATTCATTTGCAATCCTTCTACTTACTCATTCTTTCCTATTGGTAAAATAGGAAGAATTTTAGTAGTCTGTTTAACACAGATGCCCCAAAGAAGGGATTTGTTTTCTACACGATAACAAATATTTAGTCTTATTTAGATTGATGGAAAATAGAGTGTATATATATATATATATATATTTGTTTGTTAAAGTTTATCAATAGATTTTTCTCTAGAGAGAATAAAACATTCCATTAACATTTTTGAATATTATAAAATATATCATAGAAAGAAAACAATACAGTAATTAAACAGGTGTAAATGTAGAAGTCAACAAAATAAAGAGATATAACCTTCTAAACTGAAGGCAGATAAGTTCAAAACCCAAAGTATGCAGAGTTGTCTTTATTTAACAAAGGACATGCAATGTTTTATTTCTAGAATTAAGGAAGCTTAAGTAAGAAGGAAGTTCAGAAAGTATCCAGTCCAGCATACAATAACTCAGTCTCAAGGTTACTTTCCCTCTGCCTAGTGTGCTCCTGTGACAGAGCGAGCCCACCACTGCAGGAGGCAGCATTATTTTATTCAGGGTAACTCTTAATGTCGAAATATTCTTATTGAAGTAGAATTTTAATCAGCTTTCCAGGATTTCAAATTTTGTTTTCACTAAATGACAATTGTATTTGTTAATAAAGTAATAAAAAACCCAATCCAAGCTGGATTAAGCAAAAAGGAAATGTATTCACATTAAAAAAAAAAAGTTATTCTGACTTTAGGTATGGTTTAATTAGGAGCGCAAACACTTGGAAATGTTTTCTAGCCATTTAGTTCAGTTCAGTTCAGTCGCTCAGTCATGTCCGACTCTGTGACCTCATGAATCGCAGCACGCCGGGCTTCCCTGTCCATCACCAACTCCTGTAGTTCACCCAACTCATGTGCATCGAGTCGGTGATGCCATCCAGCCACCTCATCCTCTGTCGTCATTATCTCTGTCCTTTTCTCATTCTTCAAAGCTCTGTCCCCTTTTAGTGTTCTCTGGTGCCTATGCTTACATCTATCACTGACTGATTCAACAAATATTAGTTTATGCCTGTCATGTGCCAAGTTCAGTTCAAGGCAGAACTACTGCTACTACAGCTATGAACAGGACAGTTTGTCTTCTTAAGATTTTTCAGTTGACTGGGAAGTGATAAGCTCTGAACAATTAAACAGATAATTTCATATACCCATAAGTGCTATGAAGAAAATAAAACATGGTAAAAAAGTGCTGAGGGACAGCAAAGTAATCTCCTTGAGACAGAGCTTATGGGGAAGTCTTCTCTGAGACCTAAATCATGAGAAGGAAAGTACCTACAAAGGTCTGGGGGAAAAGATATTCCAAACAGGAGGAATAGCAATTGCAGGGACCCTAACATATGAGTGAGGCTGACAAATTCATGGTTTAGAAAATAGGCTGGGGTAGTTCCCAGGGGGCACTCGTGGTAAAGAATCCACCTGCTAATACAGGAGATTCAGGAGATGCGGGTTCAGTCCTTGGGTCGGGAAGATCCCCTGGAGAAGGAAATGGCAACCCACTCCAGTATTCTTGCCTGGAGAATCCCATGGACAGAGGAGCCTGGTGGGCTGCAGTCCATACGATCGTGAAGAGTCAGATATGACCAAGCAACTAACACCTTCACTTTTCACTTTCTTTTTCATACTAGTGCTCAGTAGAGTTTTAGAATTGTAATTTTACTTAATGTCATTTGAATAGGTTAACAAATCACATAAGAAAACAGACCCTAATTTCTAATCAGATTTTTACTTTTGACATTTGCTTTTTAAATTTTGATTTTTACCCCAAACTTTATAACACAGTGTGGTTTCAATGATCTGCCAAGTGCAACAGACTTTTAACTCTCCTTTTAAAAAGTCAGAGAAAAATGTCCTACAGTTTTAAAACAATTACAACAGGGTAGTTTTAAAATTATGAATAGCATTGTTTTCATCATTGAAATAAACTTGCAGTCTCCTGATTGAGAATGAGTTTGATTTTTGAGAGGACAGCATTCTTTCAAAATCCCTCTCTCTCTCTCTCTCTCTCTCTATATATATATATATATATATATATATATACCTTCTTCCTTCCCTCCTTCCCTCCTCCCTTCTCCCTTTCTCCAGCTATAAGCTTTATAAAAGTCACAGTTTTTGTCATATAAACATGCAGTGTCACCCACTTAAAAACAACTTTCATAAAGTTTATATAGAACTTCTATAAATAATGTGATTATTTTCCTGTTAAAAATCATTAAATGACCTATTTAAGCATGTGTGTTCATGATGCACTTAAAATCCTATGTTTTACTTAACTGAGTTTACGTACAAAGTTCTAATGTATCTATTTTATTGTATTATATTCCATAAAATAAGATTCCTTTTTAATTATACTTCTTTTCACATTTTCTCAGGCACATACAATATGGTAGTGGTATTATTGAACAAAGTTAACTTAAGGAGAAATAGGGTCTATTTTAATCCAAAATATAAAAAAGTATAAACTAGTGGATTTCTCCATCATCATTCTTATAGTTTCTCATTTCTTCTAATAATCAACTAAAGAACACCAATCATTCTTAATTATAGTTTTTTGAATAAAAACCAGAAAAAATGTGTAAATTGACCAGTATTAAGTGTTGGAAAAAAATACCTTCTTCAGATGCACAGTGAGTAGTATAATTCACTCACTGACTGTGAATTATTGTCTAGAGTCTGCTTAATATAATCAAAAGAGTTTGCAAACACACAGTCTTTGATCTCACGTATCTTTGTTTGAGACAGAGGGAATACAGAATAAGATTCAAAATATAAGACAACTTCCTTTTTTTTTGAAATGGGGAATCATCTTTTATTATCTTATTTTACCTGAAAATATATTTGAAATTTTTATATAGTGAAATGAGAATTTTGCTCATGAAAATTTTAATCATAAATATTACATTTGATAAGTACATTATTAATGGCTCAGAATATTGAACATTCCTAAGAACTTGTTTAACAGAATGCTGCTCGGAAAGCAGCATGCCTAAAAATGCAAGTGAAATATGAAAAGCTGGCAATTTTCCTTAACCTGAATCATGTCCTAGTGCGTCATCAGGTTCTCATGGGAAGAATGTACCCCTTTCCTAGTCCTGGATATCCTTGTAGATAATTAGATGCTTCTTAGAATTCTACCTCCACCTCCCCCTACCCCGGCCCACGTGTGCTTCAGGACTTATAATTGCAATGTCCCACAACTTTCAGCTCTTGTACTTCCACCATAAACTAGATGAAAACATTGGGTTGACATTTTTAGAACCGAGACATTCATCCTTTATGATTTGGGGCTTTCAAAAGAATAAGGATTAGATCTCTAAATTTCGAGAAAATGAAGATCAGAATTCTCATTTTAGATTTTATTTTACCAAGTAATATGAAAGGAAAAAATGTATACTTAAATGTTAAAAAATACATGTTCTCCAAAATTGTTTATGAATAATAGAAAAGACTGAAAACCTTACATCTTCATAAAACCACAAAATATTTTTATTAAAGCTCTGTTAGAGTTGTTTGCAAGACCAATTATCAGTGAGATTCCATATGAGACTTTCATTTAAATTGAATCTCTCAATAGCCAAAAAGTCTTATTTTTTCTTTCTTAGTGTATAATCTGAGCTGTTATGGTTTGTTGTACAATTTTGATGACTTTTGGCAATGTAGAGTTTTGGTAAATAGGAAAAAAAAGAAAGGGAGACTAAAAATAGAAAGGATGAAATACTGCAAGAAAAAATTTTGTCTTGTGGTATTTCCAGTAATACTTAACATAAGGAAAAAAATTTGTTTTGTGAAGTATGTATAAAAGCATTATGACAGCAGTAGGAATGTCTTTAAATAGGTACAGATTTTTATTTTCTGTACTTCCCCATGCAACTCTTTTGAGGATCAGAGTTTCATTTTAAGTCTGCAGGAGCTCAACAGTCAGGTCAACCCTATATAAATACAGGGCAGGACAAAAATTTTGGGTCAAACGATGGAATTTTTAGTGCCAGTTTTCATGCAAATAGTGCTGTCATTTATCTAAAAAAATGATAGTTCTCATTCAATTTTAAGAGAACCTCTGGGTAATTTTTGTTTGATTTGATTTTGCTTGTCTTTTTCTATTAGTATACATATGAATTGCAGTGAGCGCAAATTCTGATCTGTTATACCTGAGACTATAATTCACGAACTTGCAACAAACTAAGTGAAGGAAATATCAATTCCAAAAGATTAATTGTTTTAGAAACACTTTCTTTACCCATTGAGTTTTAAGTGATTGATCCATGATGTACACTCAATAAATGTTTACTAAATTAAATGTTTATAATGTAACCCAATCTTAATATGAATTGAAACCTTAGTTATCACTATTTGTGATACAGTATTCACTATATGTCAGTTTTTGCAATTAAAAGTATTAGTATGTTATCTAAGATAATATATCTGTGTTAGTTTTTTTTTTTTTTTAATTTAGTTACAAATTCTGTAGCTATTGTCAGGTAAACTTTTGGGCTTTTGTTGTAACCATGTTATTTTCTAGAATTCTAGACATATAAAATAAAACATTAAGGAATTTAATGAGACAAAAATATTAACTTTTTAAAAAATGTTCTTTCAAAATATATTTAAATCCTGGTTTTAAAAACAAGATCCACTTAGAATGCACAGATAGTAAAATATGGTTTATCCTAGATGAAATATCTTCTAGTGGGAAAATAGGAATGAGAATATGTTCCTTTGGAAAGAGACATACTCCAAGCAATAGACTTGATGTTTCTTTTGAAACAATGCTATATATTTGTTCACTGGTTTATATGATTTTTTAAAAACTTGTGTAATGACTATGTTATTAATAGATGAGGTTTCTAGAGTCACTTTTAGAAGCTGTCAAACAACATTTATTGAGGTTTCTTCAATAAACAACTTTTTAGCACCTTTAATATACTGGTGCATGCGTGTTAATTCACTTCAGTCGTGTCCAGCTCTTTGCAACCCTAAGGACTGCAGCCCACCAGGCTCCTCTGCCCATGGGGTTCCCCAGGCAAGAATACTGGAGTAGGTTGCCATGCCCTCCTCCAGGGGATATTCTCGAGCCAGGAATTGAACCTGTGTCTCCTGTATATCCTGCATGGGCAGGCAGGTTCTTTTCCACTAGTGCCAGCTGGGAAGCCCATACTATACACGACACTCGTAGAATAAAAAAGAATGATAAATAACACTATACAGGGTAATGGGAAAGACAGCAAATAAATTAACAATTAAAATACCATGAAGTAATGATCAAAGAATACTATGGAGGAAAGGAAGAAAGTTCCCAGTACAGTCGAGGCAAAAAATGAAAGGGTTCCAGAAGGTATGTCATTTAGAAGATTTTTAAAGGGAAATGAGATAACCTCTGCAAGGACATACAGGTATGAAAGAGTAGAGTATGGAATTTCATCTGAATTTTAAAGAAATAAATAACTAACAGTAACATATCTCTAGTTTGGTGAACTTAAGAAGAATAAAAATGTAAAGATAAAATGTCTAAAAGTGTAAGTCTGGCCACCTTGCCATGGCTTTCTGTAATCTAGCTCCATTCACCTCACTAGCCTAAATTATTCTACTTTGCTCTTAATCTCAGCAGTCTGTGCCCCAAATGGAATCATTTCCTCATGTATCATGTTATTTTACGTCTTTTTGCCTGTGTTTGTGCCGTTCCACCTCTCTGAAATGCTTTTGCCCTCTTCATTCCATTTGCCCTCTTCATTCCACTTTTCCCTCTTGCCTTGCACCAACTCATAAGCTGTATCTCAACTATCACCTCTACATAGGATTGGCTATTCCCTCATATTGACCACACTCCATAGACATATACTTTTGGTATAGTATCCCAGCATCCTGCACAAGAGACATGGGTTTGATCCCTGAGTCAGAAAGATCCCCTAAAGTAGGAAATGGCAACCTGCTCCAGTATTCTTGCCTGAAAATTTATAAGGACAGAGGAGCTAGGGTCCATGGGGTCGCAAAAGAGTCAGACACGACTGAGCGACTGAGCATGCATTCTTTTAACACTTGATTGCACTTGCATTCCCTTGTGTGACTCTGAGTCACTTGACAACAGGGAGCTTATCATATTCATCCTTAGCACCTGGTGTAATACTTGACATATAATCATTGCTCTAGTTTTAGTAAAAGAGTAAACAAGCAAACAAATCAGCAAATCATCTGCGGAAGTAAGCTATTGTGTTAAAAAAAAAAAGTCTGAATTTTGGACTCCTTAGATGGCAGCACCAAAGATCCATGGCTTGAGAATAATCTCAGTGCAGCATTGAGCAGAATATTATTGTACCTAAGAATAGTAAACTAACGCTATTGTACTATGTAGAAAGAACATATGTACAGAAAGGTTATGGAACCTAAAATTAAGGTTTGTCATTGTTTATCCTGTCAGACTTTCACACTGGATTCAGGAAATATGAGGGCTCTGATCATTTGAGAGATATCATATGTAATGAAACTTATATAATTTACCAGTCCTTGCAGTAGTCTGAGTGAAGTATAGTCGTCCCTTGGTATTCATAGGGTTTGGTTCCAGGACTGCTTTGGACACCAAAATTATAGGATGTTCGAGTCCTCTATGTAAAATGGTATGGTACAGTTGACTTTCTGTATCAGCTATATTTGATTGAGTCTGTGGATGTGAAACTCGTGGACACAGATTATAATTATACTCAGTACTTTTTTTGCCCTGATTCTGACAGTGAAAATTTGATTCTTTTGAAGAATTCTGAAGCTAGAAAAAGAATATCTTAAAAAGCTCAGCAATATTCTGTCAGGTCTAAATTAAAGAATTAATTAGTATTCTGCTTTATACATTAGCTTTATTAATTTGTTTACTATGAGCGCATCTTCAAGTGAGTGGCCTCCCTTGTGTATGTTGATGAATGAAGTGTGTGCTGAAATGCAAGACATAGGTTTATACTAATACAGGCACTTTTGTTATACTGTTTAACTGACAATTAAAGTTTTAGGAGGGAATTGTTTTTATTCTCTCTTATTTTTATAACATTATCTTTCTCTGCTTCTCTTTTAGGCCAATCTACTCAAGTATGGCAGAGAAATATTTTACCTATATACACACTTGCTTATATTATATATAAGTATTATTGATGTTATATACATTATATAATATATATATATATATATTCATTCCATTCTTTACTGAAATAACCATAAATGCAGGTTCACTTTATTTGGCAATCTAATGACCCAAAGCAACATTCAAAATAAAGTTAAATCTAGGTAAATGCCCTTTCTCCTTAGTTTAGTTGAAAAGATATCATTGAAACTCTTATGTAATGATATCATTCCAGTTGCTGTATAACATTTTTCAAGCCATCCAGACTGTGGGATGTATTATTCTTTTAATGTTATGGGTTGGGAAAAATTAAGCATAAGGCATTACAGCTGAGTTTCACTACACATTAATTATTTTAATTGACAATTTCTTAAATGAATATCTGATAAATCAGTCTTGCAATTCCTCATGCTTTATGGCATGCTTAACTCAATACAGACACTTTAGAATCACTATGCTGTGAGAGCTTAATACAAATTTGAGATCATTATAATTAAAATCATACTCAAACCTCATGCTCAGTTCTAAGTCTTTTCATCTTTTTTGAATTTTCTTTGGAAGATACCTTGAATTTAATATTATAACAAGAACAGGCAGAATATGTAATCAAGCCAAGCATCTTCAATACGTTGAGAAAAAAATGTTTCATCTCTAGGGTGCAACGTTAAAAGCTGGCCTTAACTGCCATTCTGTATAAATAATCCTCATCCCTTAAATTTTTTTAAAGACATCAATTCCCTCCTGGTCACTGCCATGAAGACAAAGAATGCCTTAATGATTCTATTAAGGTTATCATTAAAATAAAAGAAGATTTGGAGACATCAGCTATAAATCACTATAAAATGGCCTGTGGGTAACCCTTGACATAACTCACTTGAAATAAACCTGAGACCATAGCCCTCGGTCAAGCCAGTAGGTGAGCTAAAGGTCTTTTCCAACCTGTGCTTCCTCACTAAATGAATGGAGAGCATTTGGATATATACATAAATTGACATATGTTTTATGTTGAAACAAGTCCACTTAAATAACAGTATTGAGGATGTTTATGCATTTATTTGAAATATTTACTCTTTTGTAAAAAGAATGTAATTTAGTTATATGCTTACTTATAGCTATTTTGTTAAAATATTTCATGATTTGATATTATAAACTTTTTGCAAGAACCCAGATTAATATTACCTAAATTGAGCTCATAATGGCCCCTATCATAATGTGGTATAAGAATTTCTTCAGAATTATGAAGAAATTGCAAGATTTCAGTTATTAGTCTGATTCCTCAAAGAAGTTATTGTTAACAACTTTTTCCCCATTGGCATTTAGCTGATAAAGATGCGACTCTGAAAACTTGCCTAGACTTACAGGCCAGTAACTTGGATTTGAGTCCCAAGCTTAATAAAGTTATGGCTGTTGGCAAATCTTTGAATAACTCTAACTTCAATTTCTTTGTCTGTGAAGTAAGATTGATAATGTCTCACACTCTTGCTGGGAGACTTAAAATAAAATAAGACAAAATATATGAGGATGTTTTTGTAACATAAAGTTTAGATGTCAGGGTGTAAATTGAATAATATTAGAAAAGCAGGTTTAAAAATGAACAGATATAATAAAAGTATTCATCTTATTTTTAAAATTTATTAGTATTTAGATTACTAAACTTACTAAACTTTTATATGTTTTATAATATTTAACTGATTCTTCCTAAATATATATATATAATAATAGTGTAAAGAATTATTAGTATTTATTTCTTTTTTGAAAACTCTCTCTCTTGATGACAAAATTGCATTATAAAGTCAGCATTTCTTTTGCAGTGAGGAGAAGTTCTCAGGTAAAGCTTACATAATTTTGGTATTCCATTGGCATGTACTATGCCTTTTGTTCTCTTTACTCTCTAATAGATTAATTATGAGAAAAAGAAAAAATACTTTGTCAATAACAATTGGAAAGTAATTGCTTTGGATGAGTATCTCAAAGAAGGGAAAATAATTATTTCTAGTAAAAAATCATCTAATCCACAATAGCAAATTTTATAGTACTTAATGTTCTAAAGGCTCATACCCTTGACACCTTTTTGTATTTTCAGACTCTTCAGAAAAAGGTGTCAGGATCAACAGAATGAGGAAATTATAACCTTTTGAAAAGTTTTGAAAATTTCATTTAAATTAAACATCTGACATCCAAAATCCACATCCTAGTCCTAGACTAGTGAATCGAACACATTGTGACAAAGTTTAAATAAAATACAGACTTTTTTCAGAACTTTCATGACACTCTTTTGGATTAATCACAATAAAAAATAGTTGGCCTTTAAATAACATGGGTTTGTACTACATGGGTCCACCCACATGAAGGTTTTTTTTTTTTTTTTTTAGCAAATATATTGGGAAAGTTTTTTTGGAGATTTGTGACAATCTGAAAAAATTTGCACAAACTGCATAGGCTAGAAGTAGAGAAAAAATAAGAAAAGGCTAGGTATGTGATGAATGCATAAAAATATATGTATAACATGCAAATATGTATTGATCATTTTTGTATGTTACTTGTAAGGCTTCCAGTCAACCTTAGGGTATCAGCACTTTAGTTTTGGAAGAGTTGAAGGTCATACTTAGATTTTCGATTGTGCAAGGGGGTCACTGCCCCAGACTTCTAAGTTGTTTGAGTTGTACAGTTAACTAACTGTATTAAATTTTTCTAGCAACTTACAAGGGTTTCCCTGTAGCTCAAATGGTAAAGAATCTTCCCGCAACACAGGAGACCTGGGTCTGATCCCTGGGTCAGGAAGATCCTCTGGAGAAGGGAACGGCAATCCATTCCCTCCAGAGAAGGGAAAGGCAACTCACATAGCCTTGAACTGTTGTGTCATTCATTGTCTATATATTGCTTCACCAAATGGAATATAAATTCCTTCTGCCCCATGACTAGCACCATAGGGGATAATATCTAAAAAAGATGCTTGTGGGACAAATTATAGACTAAACCTATCACATGACAAAAAAAATGAGACCAGGGCAAATAGGACAACTCTTCTATATTCAGAAAGGAAGAGCACTAATATTACTCTCATGGGTGAAAATTAGCCTGGGTTAAAACAAATGGAAGTGAGAGAAATGAGTTTTGCATTTATGTTTTATTTTTACTTATCTTTGAACTTTGTACCCCTTGTATTCAATGACTGCCCCTGAATGCACTGAATGAAGTGAAAAGAGTTGTAGTTTGGATGTACTGATCTAGTAAAGTTTCAAGTCCAGTCAACAGGAAACCTGTCACTAAGGAGTTCCTAACAATGATTCTATTAGCTGACATTTCTGAGTAGAAACCAGTGGCTCCCGGAGATGTCAAGGCTTCAACCCTAAGGGGGAAAGCAAGAAGAAAAGGCAGAAATGTTTTGAAGACTGGGAAGAACTCTGCAGTGAAGAATTCATTTGAAAAGATTCAAATGTTGAGGGATGCCTCATGGTGGTACATATGCTCCTATTTTCTTATTCACTAGTCAAAATGATGTTCACAACGCATGTAGATGTAAAGAATTGTTAAAACACTGTATGAAAAATAACAATAGAAAGAAACAGAATTTAATGAGTCACTGAGTAATGGTAACTGTCCATTTTAATTAATATTTGTTAATATTTAGTATTTCTCTATTCACACTGTATGTGGGTAAAAAAAGACAATATACTCATGCCTACCCAAGAAAGTTGTTCTGTAAAGAGTGTGAGTACTCAGCTAATTCATAAAAATCCCTTTAAAGTCTAAAGTCTTCTTAAACTACTTAAAATCTGATTATTTTGCCATCAACACTTCAGGAAAACAGCTAACACAATAAAATGAAACACAGTGGTATGATTGTTCTAGTCACTAATAACAAGTTGTTATATTAGCCTTCCCTAACCTTTGCTTTGTCTCCTTCATCTTCAAATCTATTGTGCACACACACACACACACTCACTTATACACACAGAAACCTACACCTGTGCATGTCATTCTCCAGGATTCTGAGCCTTAGACAATTTGACCCTCTTTCAAGTCTTCCCAGAATACACTAATATGCTGATTAACTGTATTAAACATGAAGTGGCCAGTCATAGTGGAGTCTCCAGACTGCTGGGGATTTGAGCCCATTAGAACCTATGCGTGCATGTGGGGAAACTAGAAATGAGATCTTTGATCTAATTAGCTAGAGTTCCTATTAAATGTCTTATGTATGATTATGCCTTCTATTTCTTCTCCCTTTTTCCCCTGGGTTGGCTGTTTAAAGATGATCTATCTGTTTATAACCAGACCAAACTTCTCCCAGGACCTAGAAAAATTTCAGTCCCTAGATTGAATGCTTAGATATTTTTTTTTTAGTTTTTTATTTTTTAAATTTTAAAATCTTTAATTCTTACATGCGTTCCCAAACATGAACCCCCCTCCCACCTCCCTCCCCATAACAGAATGTTTTAGCCCTGTGAGGATCTTCTAAGTATTTCATTTTGTTTTATTCAAGATCGACACATTCTTTTTACATTTTTATGAGTGTTTCCTCCTCTGAATAATAGGCCTCCATGTGATTATTTACCACTCCTTCTCCAGTGGCTCAGTGGTGAAGATTTCACCTGCAGTGCAAGAGAGACAGGAGACATGGGTTCTATCCCTGAGTCAGGAAAATCCCCTGGAGAAGAAAATGGCAACTCACTCCAGTATTCTTGCCTAGAGGATCCCATGGACAGAGGAGCCTGGCGGGCTAGAGTCCATAGGGTTTCAAAGAGTCAAACACAACTAAACACACACACACACACACATATGTGACCTCAGTGGGGGCAGAGAGTCTATATTGTTCCGCTCTACTTTTTATATTAATTCCTTGTGTAGATTCAGGTGGAGAGGTTGGTTTTGTAATTCACGTATAGGTTTGAAGTACCATTCCCAACATAGAGGTGGTAGAATTTGATCAGCTATGGCTTTCATTCCCTAAATTTTAATGTATGAATCTGAATTGCTCTGAGAGTTTTGCTGTGTGAATCCATGCCATCATTTGATAACTTTGCAGTTCTTCATTTTTTTCACACGTCTCCAGGTGGAACTAACAGAAATGTAACAGTGACAAATATTCTCTAGTTACTAGTTTAAGGGCTGGTTAGGTGGTGTCAGGAAAACACTTAATTCTTCCTTTTCATGAAATGGTCAACTCTTTAATTTCTCTAAGAGCAATTTTAAAAGCTTTTGGAGATTTATATTTAGAGGTTAATAAGAGAGGAGCTGGTATGCTTATTAACATCAACTCATTGCTCTGTGCTTTCTTTTAGCCTCTTAACAGAAGAACTGTTAATCATTTTTTAAAAATAATAGCAATCAACCTGATGTAATAAACACCAAGAGATGAACTAACAATTATTATTAGGAACTTGAAACTGTATAGGGATACGAGGTTAACCAAGGTTAAATCTGAAACACTGTACATTTTATACTCTTTCGTATTATAATTCTTCTCATCAAATATTGTTGTTCACACTTGTATTCCTTCTGTTGCTCTTCTTTTCAAATAGTTCAAAAAATTTACTCGATGGTATCTCTGTGAGTATGCTTTCATTTGGTATTGTGAGCTGAAGATTTTCCCATATGACATTCTTCTAAGTAACGTACAGAAACTGTTTCTACAGTTTATTTTTAGAAAGTTTTGAAACTAAAAAGTAGCAGTCAGAAAGTTAATCTAAAATAAAATTTAGGTAATCTAAAATTAAAATGATGATCATTGGATCACTGAAAAAAGCAAGAGAGTTCCAGAAAAACATCTACTTCTGCTTTATCCACTATAACAAAGCCTTTGACTGTGTGGATCACAATAAACTGTGGACAATTCTGAAAGAGATGGGAATACCAGACCACCTGACCTTCCTCTTGAGAAATCTGTATGCAGGTCAGGAAGCAATAGATAGAACTGGACATGGAACAACAGACTGGTTCCAAATCGGGAAAGGAGTACAAGGCTGCATATTGTCACCCTGCTTA
This sequence comes from Ovis canadensis, assembly GCF_042477335.2. Lineage (NCBI taxonomy): Eukaryota > Metazoa > Chordata > Mammalia > Artiodactyla > Bovidae > Ovis > Ovis canadensis. Next base: position 197,832,905 of record NC_091247.1, read on the forward strand.
TTTAACTTATATGCAGAATACGTCATGAGAAATGCTGGGCTGGATGAAGCACAAGCTGGAGTCAAAGTTGCCAGGAGAAATATCAATAATCTCAGATATGCAGATGATACCACCCTCATGTCAGAAAGCATGGAAGAACTAAAGAGCCTCTTGATGAAAGTGAAAGAGGAGAGTGGAAAAGTTGGCTTAAAACTCAAAATTCAAAAAACTAAGATCTTGGCATCTGGTCCCATCACTTCATGGGAAATAGATGGGGAAAAAGTGGAAACAGTGACAGACTTTATTTTGGGGGTTCCAAAATCACTGCAGATGGTGACCGCAGCCATGAAATAAAAGACGCTTGCTCCTTGGAAGAAACCTATGACCAACCTAGACAGAATATAAAAACAGAGACATTAATTTTCCAACAAAGGTTCATCTAGTCAAACCTATGGATTTTCTAGTAGTCATGTATAGATGTGAGAGTTGGACTATAAAAAAAAGCTTAGTGCCAAAGAATTGATGCTTTTGAACTGTGGTGTTGGAGAAGACTCTTGAGAGTCCCTTGGACTGCAAGGAGAGCCAACCAGTCTATCCTAAAGGAAATCAATCCTGAATATTCATTTGAAGGACTAATGCTGAAGCTGAAACTCTGATACTTTGGCCACCTGATACAAAGAACTGACTCACTGGAAAAGACCCTGATGCTGGAAAAGATTGAAGGTGGGAGGAGAAGGGGACTACAGCAGATGAGATGGTTGGATGGCATCACTGACTCAATGGACATGAGTTTGAGTAAACTCCGGGAGTTGGTGATGGACAGGGAGGCCTGACGTGCTGCAGTCCATGGGGTCACAAAGAGTTGGACACCACTGATCAACTGAACTGACTGAACTGAAAATTAAAATCTCAAAAGCTAAGTTATAAATGTTAAGAAGAAGGGACAGTAAATATTAAAAGAGAAGGAAAGAAAAAGGAGAAAAGAATGATGTCTAGTTCTTAAAATACATAGATGAAACTGAGGAACATTCATGAGATGTAATTGCGTATGAGATGTAATTGCATATTATTATTGAAGAATCAGACACAAGGATTTTTTCAAGAGTCAAAATGAGGTCTAGGTAAAAAGTGCTTTGGAATCGTATTAGAACTTCATGTATACTAGCTACAATTTCCTCTTACAGAGGATATAATATCACTACCTCACAAAATACCCCCCAATTTAGTGACTTTAGACAATAAACACTTACCTCAGATGATTTCTGTTGGTCATGAATTTGAGGGTAGCTCACTTGGTTCGATCTAGCTAAGAGTGTCATGTGATTGCAGCCAAGGTGTCAACTGAGGTTAGTCATTTGAAACCTCGTCTGGTACTAGTATATCCACTGGGGTTACAGTCTCTTGAAAACTTGACCTCTCCTGGTCATGTCCACTTCTGAAGTGGCTCACTCACATGCCTAACATATAAGTACTGGTTATTGGTGGGAGGCCTCAGTTCCTTGCCAGGTGGGTCTCTCCATTGGTTAAGTGTCCTCAAGACATGACCCTGGCCTCCACCTAAGGGTGATTTTGTCCCTGAAGACTCGTTTGACAGTGTATGGAGATATTTTTGGTCCCACTGCAACTGTAGTTGAGGCACTAGAAACATCTACTGGTAGAGGCCAAGCAGAATGCTAAACATTCTGCAATATACAGTCATTCACAACAAAGAATTAGTCAAAAAACAATAGTGCTGAAGCTGAGAAACCCTGTCCCAAAGCAAGCAGTCAAGAAAGAGGAAGGTTGGAGCTGTGATGTCCTTTATGACCTAGCCTCAGGAGTCAAACTGTCATTTCTGCAATATCCTGTTGGTTATGTAGATCAGTCCTCTTCATTGTGGGAGGGGGATACATAGGAGCATAAATACTAGGAGGCAAGAATTATTGGGGGCCATCTTGGATGCTTTCTCCTCAGAAGGAAAGCTATGACAAACCTAGACAGTGTATTAAAAAGCAGAGACATCACCTTGCAGATAAAGATCCATATAGTCAAAGCTATAGGTTTTCCAGTGGTCTTGTACGGATATGACAGTTGGACCATAAAGAAGGCTGAGTACCAAAGAATTGATGCTTCTGAATTGTGGTGCTGGAGAAGACTCTTGAGAGTCCCTTGGACTGCTAGGAGATCAAACCAGTCAATCCTAAAGGAAATCTTTGCGACCCCATGGACTGTAGCCTACAAGGCCCCTCTGTCCATGGAATTTTCCAGGCAAGAGTACTGGAGTGGATTGCCATTTCCTTCTCCATAAAGGAAATCAAACCTGAATATTCATTGGAAGGACTGATGCTGAAGCTGAAGCACCAATACTTTGGCCACCTGATGCAAAGAACAGACTCTTTGGAAAAAAAAAAACCACTGATGCTGGGAAAGATAGAAAGCAAGAGGAGAAGGGAACAGCAGAGGATGAAATGGTTAGATATCATCACCAACTCAATGGACATGAATTTGAGCAAACTCCAGGAGATAGTAGAGGACAGAGGACCCTGGCGTGCTACCGTCCATGGGGTCACAAAGAGTTGGACACAAACTTAGTGACTGCACATCTTGGAGGCTAGCTATCACAGAAGAACTGGGTGTGTAAAAAAATGGCATCTTTTTGGTTTAGGAATTTCAAAGAAGTTTTTTAATTAGAAAAAATATGTGAAATATTACTAATATTCCAGAAGCTACAGTCTTTCCTCTCTGTTTTCAAATGTATGTGTAGGTGTATTTTGGGGTATAAGTTACACTTTTGAGGCTTTAAATCAATAAGTCAGAAAACAAGGAAAATAAATCTATTAAAGTATTTTCAGGGAAAGAACAGAGGACATTTTAAACAACAAATTAGATGATGAATACGATTTGAATACCTTTCAATTAATTAAGGGCCAACAGTGTAAATGTAAACACAATGTGTAATTACCACATTGAAGCAAATGTCCCCCAACTACACTGCCAGCATCCACTTTTAAAAGAAGCAGGTGTACATTAAGCAAAAGTGTAAAATGGCAAAATGAGGAAGCCAAATGAGAAGCCAGAACATATTACCCTCAGCTAAATAACTTAAGACTTGAATTTAAATGGCAATAAAGTCTAATGATAGCATTAACACAGCAAAAGCATACCTATCAGAGAATTCGTGGAGCGCTCTTTCTCCTGCTAACAAGGCATCTTGTAGTCTGGAAGTGCCATAGCAAGGGTGTGTTCATGAAAAGGGCTTAAGAAGTAAAATGCTGTCTAAGATGATAGCCTTGATTTTTAGGTACCAGGAAGTTACTAGTTAAATTTGGCATTGGAGTGGCCACCTGATTAGGATTCCTAATTCTTCACATGCTAAGAAAATAATTTTAAGATTGTTAAAATTAGTTTTATATATTAACTTTAGTTGACTCTCTTCTTGCACATAAATGTAAACCTTTTCTCATCTAAATTCTCCATGAAGGAAAAAGGAGGGAAACATGTCTTTTGGAGATATCATATTTGTTTTATTTTCATCTCTAGTGTTTACTGTTTTTTTCTGCTAAACTGTAAGGAGAAAATGCCTTACATGGGCGCAAAAGGTGAAAGAGGGCTCTTACAGTGAATAATAAAAATGGAAGAAAAAGATGAAGTAGACACAAGCTAAGGAAGAGAGGTGTGGCCACAGCGCACATTATGCATTTCAGTCTGTTATGTAGCTTCCATGCTTATTTTAATGTGGTTACTTCATCAGAGAGGATAATAGCAGCATCATGATTAATTCTGCAATATGTTTCATGAATGCTTCTGTTCCTCCCCGTATGTTAGTACCACTACTTCCTTCACGTGAGTGTTGATGATAGATATGGGAACGATTTTCAAATTGTGCACAAGTAGTCTGATAGTATATATATACATATGTGTATGTGTATATATATGTATATATAAAATCTTTGCATGGCTGTTAGAGAATCAAAGTATATTTATAAATGAAAGTGCTAGTCACTTAGTCATGCCTGATTTTTTGCAACTCCATGGACTGTAGCCCACCAGGCTCCTCTGTCCATGGAATTCTCCAGGCAAAGATACTGGAGTGGGTAGCCATTCCCTTCTCCAGGGGGTCTTCCCAACCCAGGGACCAAACCACACCTCCTACATTGCAAGCAGATTCTTTAGGGTCTGAGAAACAAGGGAAGCCCCATTTATACAACATATTAAATCCATTGACAAAGTGTCCTTAAAGAATTCATTTTAAATAAGACGTAGTTTCACATACCTCTATACCTAGGGCTTGAATAAAAAGTAAGCACACTTTTTTACATCTTTACTACTGGACACACAAAGCAAAAGCCTCAAAGCCACATGTCTTGATGTCAAGTGATGTGCATTTTTTAATGCCCAGCATAAAGTACCCATTGTTAAATAGTTGAAGTTCCATTTAATAAATAATGAATGAATGGATGGATGATTAGGTAGGTGTATATGGTCTTGTTCTTTGTTGTCAGAGTGCTATACATTTGTTAACTACCAAAGAAATGTTTGATTTTCAATAACTACTTTAGGTAAATATTTAAGGAAGTGAAATTTGGAGACAAGTGTGATATGATATGAATTACATCGTCAACTATATAATGAGAAGAGAAAGTAAATAAAGATGAAATTTTTATTCTGGAGATTATGTGCACATCCCCTTACTGGTGCATTTTGTGGTCCAGGCTCCCACATGTTGGTAGAGATCTATGTTGTGAAGGACAAGAGTGCAAATAGGAAGAAAGGAGTAGACCTCTTTAGGATACTGGTATCCCTGTTCTCTAGTTCTCTATTAAAATTCCTTAGCAAAAATATGACTCGGAGAAGGCAATGGCAACCCACTCCAGTACTCTTGCCTGGAAAATCCCATGGATGGAGGAGCCTGGGAGGCTGCAGTCCATGGGGTTGCGAAGTCGAACACGACTGAGCGACTTAACTTTCACTTTTCACTTTCATGCATTGGAGAAGGAAATGGCAACCCACTCCAGTGTTCTTGCCTGGAGAATCCCAGGGACGGGGGAGCCTGGTGGGCTGCTGTCTATGGGGTTGCACAGAGTCGGACACAACTGAAGCGACTTAGCAGCAGCAGCAAAAATATGAAGGAAGGCTCAGGAGCGTGGAGAGAGAAATAACCCTCCAGGATTCTGGAGAATGATTGTTCTTTGATAAATTGTTTGATTTCTGTAGCGAATTTGGTCTTTGCACATTACAGAATTATGAGTATTATGCAGTTGTAATATAGTAGCGTGTCTTTTTCTAGAACAGACTTTTTAAAAGCATTTTACAGTTTCATTTGTTCATTTATTTTGCCTGTGCTGAGTCTTCATTGCTGTGGGCTTTTCTGTAGTTGCAGCGAACAGAGGCTACTCTCTGCTTGCGGTGCACAGGCTTCTCTTTGTGGTGGCTTCTCTTGTTGCAGAGCATGCGCTCCAGGGCGTGTGGGCTTCTGTAGTTGCAGCATGCCAGCTCAGTAGTTGTACCTCATGGGCTCCAGAGAACAGGCACAATATCTCTAGTGCACAGGCTTAGCTCCTCCATGGCATATGGGATCTTCCTGGATCAGGGATTGAACCCTTGTCTCCTGTATTGGCAGGTGGGTTTTTTACCTCTAAGCCGTAAGAGAAGACTTAAGGTTTGAAAACCAAATGAATATATATTACCTTTATATAGTTATTTTACAGTATGTGTTAAGTTTCTAAGGAAATGGTTGCTGCATTAATGATCATAATTGATATTTCTTTGGTGCGTTTAAGGCAATATATTTGTGTTAAGCTCTTTTCTTTATCTAATTTATAATTTATAGGTATGGGAGATTTTCATTGGCTGGGATACAAATTCGTTAGAATCTCTGCAATATCTCTAGTAATGTAACCACAAGCTGATGTTAAGTGAAAGGTTTGCTTTCAGACAACTCATAAGAGCTGTAAGTGGGCCATTCCTGAACTATATGTTTTTTGGATTGTCCTTGTTTTGCATTTTATCCTAGACAACTAAGATTTAATAATTGCTTATTCAGGGAATTTATAGTCATGAATAGGTTCCTAAAACTTGTATTTGGATGTACAAAACAGTATTCTCTTGCACGTTATTGTATGAATTGTTATATTTTCTGCCATATTATACATGAACACTTGGTATTTTTCACAAAGAATAGACTAATGTAACAAGTCTTTAGTATTATTGAGGGAAAGTTTTGGTGCTATATGGTGTAGTGAACAGAGAAGCATTTAAAAAATCACCAAAACAAGTTAACAACTTGTGCTTCAACTTTTAAACTATATATATAAAGCCCCAAATGTGTGTGTTAGTTCATTTTATTGCATGTATACTGAACTTTATGTGGTTTATTATGTGATAGAATTATATGGTTTAGGGCTGAATTCCAGAAATTATATTTCATCAGCATCTCTTTAAGTTTAAATTCGTCATGTAAATGAAAAGGGTATTGTATGTTGAGTCCAAAAACCTGGGTTTCATTAGACCTTTCTGAGCCTTCGTTTCCTTTCTGAAGTTATTAATCACTTCACAGTATTAAAGATTAAATAAATGATTTGAAATATTTATAGTGAATTGCATAACTATGTAGAATATTACCTTTAGTTAGTTAAAACGTGCTTACCTTAGCTACACATTTAAAAGCTTAAATGCTTGCCTTATAATTTCATGTACAAGTTTAGAGCTATTCAACAGCAATATAGCTAATACTTCTTCTTAACTATTACTTTGTGTATAAATGATAAAAGTATGAAATATGCTATCTCCAAAACTTTCAACTGGCAACCACATTCAACAGTTGGACAAGTATTAATAATTAAAAGGAACTTGCTTTCCTCAGTGCCTGATGGTTTACTTTCATATAAATGCCATCTTTTCCAATACTTTCCTAACCTTCAAAATAACTAACATTATTTCATACGTAAACTAATTATTTATAATATGAACATGTTTTATTTGTTAAGAATAGTGGTTAATCATGCTATGTTTTCATGTTTCTCCTAAATGATAAGATATCACAAATGAAAAACAACATAGAAAAACCTTACTTTTTGCGTTTATGGTGCATATTTGTAATTATTTGAATGCACATCGTAAATAGTCCACCTCCATTTTATAGTTGTGGTTTTACAATTTTCATCTAGTCAAATAAAAAAGAATTAATAGAAAATGGAAAACTACTGTAATTTTTGTATTCTTCATGAATAATGGGCGTTTGGTATAATAGCTCAGTAGTAAATTATTTAAAAAACCAAATTGGGAAATAATATCATACAGTGAGTCAAAAGTTATGTATATAGTTACCAGTATAAGGATCAGGCTTGTGGATTCTTATATACCACTAGCCTGGTCATACAATTAAGGAGAAGGAGAGGCAATTTTGAATGATATATCTATCAGCTTTGCAGCCGTCAACCTCTGTTATGTCCTTGGGGCTTAGCACTCTTTGGCTTTCAGACATCTGAGCTGCCTTGAATGCAGGAGAATATTAAGATTCCAGCAGGCTTCTTGATGTCATCAGTGCTTTTGGTAGTTTTTTAGTATGAGCTTATAATACATAGTGCTTAAAGCTAAGCATATGACATTTCACCCCATCAGCACCCATGTCTGCATCATCTTCATGAACACCCCTTCGCCCCAGTACACACACTCAGACTTGATTTCCCCTGTGCTCATAGATCTCTGTTGCCCCTCTGAGGATATGTTCCTTTCTTTCTGCACAATCAAGTGAAACAGCCACCTCTAATTTCTCCAAGTATCCCCTCAAGGGCTTCCCTTGTGGCTCAGCTGGTAAAGAATCTGCCTGCAATGCAGAAGACCTGGGTTTGATCCCTGGGTTGGGAAGATCCCCTGGAGAAGGGAAACGCTACCCACTGCAGTATTCTGGCCTGGAGAATTCTATGGACTGTATAATTCATGGGGTCGCAAAGAGTTGGACACAGCTGAGTGACTTTCACTTTCACTTTCATCCCCTCAAAACTTTTGCAAGAGCTGTGGGGTGATGTGGTCAAAAGAGTTTTCAGGCTACCATGAAAAAACCCAGTAGTTTCATGCAGACACTAGCAAGCAGGTACAACTTTTATAACGGGAAAAGTGCCTTCTGTATTTACAATTGCATAATTGAAGCCACATCTCTTTATGTCTCCTGCCTTGACCGGTGGGTTCTTTACAATGGGTGCCACCTGGAAAGCCCCAGTAAATAGTTGATAAAACTCTGGTATGACAGGACTTTTAGGTTGAATAACAGAGAGAAAATCTGAATTCTAATCCATAGTGACCCATGGAACCTCAGCATCATTTAGTTTGTTATGCATATGCATGTTTTCATTTCATATTGTTAGCTTACAATATGTTCTGATAACACTTTAAAGATTTGAGATACCATTATGTATTTTTAATGTTACCCCCTTATATTGAGGAAGGTTTTTGGAGACTTTTGAAGCCTCATAAATAAAATTTTTAAATAATCTCCCTTTAACTATGTAAGGTTCAGTTCAGTTCAGTCACTCAGTCGTGTCCAACTCTTTGTGACCCCATCAATCGCAGCACGCCAGGTCTCCCTGTCCATCACCAACTCCCGGAGTTCGCCCAAACTCACGTCCATCGAGTCAGTGATGCCATCCAGCCATCTCATCCTCTGTCGTCCCCTTCTCCTCCTGCCCCCAATCCTTCCCAGCATCAGAGGCTTTTTCCAATGAGTCAATTCTTCGCATGAGGTGGCCAAAGTATTGGGAGTTTCAGCTTCAACATCAGTCCTTCCAATGAACACCCAGGACCGATCTCCTTTAGGATGGACTGGTTAGGTCTCCTTGCAGTCCAAGGGACTCTCAAGAGTCTTCTCCAACACCTCAGTTCAAAAGCATCAATTCTTCGGCTCAGCTTTCTTCACAGTCCAGCTCTTACATCCATACATGACCACTGGAAAAACCATAGCCTTGACTAGACAGACCTTTGTTGGCAAAGTAATATCTCTGCTTTTCAATATACTATCTAGGTTGGTCATAACTTTCCTTCCAAGGAGCAAGCGTCTTTTAATTTCATGGCTGCAATCACCATCTGCAGTGATTTTGGAGCCCCAAAAAATAAAGTCGGACACTGTTTCTACTGTTTCCCCATCTATTTCCCATGAAGTGATGGGACCAGATGCCATGATCTTCGTTTTCTGAATGTTGAGCATTAAGCCAAACTTTTTCACTCTCAAATGGTTGTGTGCATCAGAATCACTTGGGAAAGCTTCTTAAAACATAGGTTGCTGGCACCTATCTCCAGAGTTTCTAGAATAGAGAATCTGCCTTTCTAGCAAGTTCCCAGGTGATGCTGATGGTACTAGTTTAGAGATCACATTTTGAGAAGTTCTCATCCACAATGGAGTATAGGGAAAAAAGGCACAGTATTCTGGGGATCTGCCATCATGTATAAGGATTATGACTGACTCACTCACTAAATGTTGAAAGATCTGGGAATGATTTTTGCTCTGTAGTTTTTAAAATATTTTGCTCAAAATTATGTATTGAACCAGTCGTGGAACTATTATACTTCCTTCCAAGATTCTATGAATTCATATAAATATGGTATCATGGTCAATAATTTTTTATGCATCTATCATGATCCTAGATTGCCACTTGAATTATCTCATGGATTTTCAAATAACTGTTATTTTCTCTGAAAAAGAAAATAGAATTGAAAAAAAAGTTCAAGTATGATTTTCCCTAGCCTGTTCATGAGTTTCTTAAGTGAAGCTAACCATGGAATCGAATAACAGTAAATTACTTTTAAAATATAAACTTGAAATATCGTATCATGCCATTTTTGTAAAGTGATTTATTTCAATGTTTTGGGTAAATATATACATATCAAATTTTGTACACATTAATTAGTATGTTTCCATGTCACCAGATCACACCATTTGATTCTAAATTGTTCTACTTTCAACAAGTTAACCTATTACTAGTAGATATTTTATGTTCTTGACTTATGGAGATGAAACTAAGTGGCAACCAAATTTTTGTTTTACAATAATACATAGGTAAAATTGGAGATTATATAAATAGTAAAATACAGATGACACCATATTGCAATTTTAGAGCACAAAAAAGGAATAACTTTCTTAGTTTGCAATGAAAGAATAGTAGTATAATGTTAAGGTAATCTGATTCTTTTATATTGTGATAGACAGTTTAGTGATAATTATACCCATAAATTTTATATTTGAACTTACAAAAAAGCTGATGTAGAAAGGTATAAAATAGAATACTTAATAGAATAGAATGTAAACTATGTACACTTGACCTATTCAAGCAGAGAACAACTGGAAGTCACCATACATGCTGAGCTGGCCACATGCTGATCTTCATACCACCATGTAATACACTGTAAGGAAAATCTGGATTTTTAAAAATGTAATGCTAAATGCTTAGAACAGTATTGCATATAAATAAATAATATATGTTAACATAATGCTAATTATGTGTATTTTCATTTTTAGATCAAACCCTAAAGTGTTTCTGTGAAACCTAGGAGAAAAGATTCTTTTTTAGGAAAGAAAGTTTTCTTCTTTTTTTGTGTGTAATTTGGAGAACAGTTCTAATCAGAGGTACACACCATTTAACTCCTCCATCATGGAGGTTCTAGGTATACTGTCTAAGCACCAGGATCCAAATATGGTTGGGACTCAACACCTGTTCTTTGCAGGTTGAAAAAAAATCTACATTATAGTTTTATGCAAATTATGCACTGTCTCTCAATAAAAGTGAATAGTACAAATAATATCTTTGTTAATGTTTTTTACAGGTGGCATCAGTTACATGCTCTGGATAGTGGAGTGCATGTGAACTTTCTCTCATATAAAAGGTTTTTCATAATATGTAGTTGAAAGTGCCATTGCTGACACCTAACCAAACACTGTCATGTTCAAGCCAAATGTTAAGATCACGGGCTGGAAGTATTTGATGGGAAATGACAGGCATTATACCTATGTTTTTCTAGACATTTTTAATCAGACTTTCCTTATCACAGCTCATGTTCTAATGATCATTGCAGGATGAAGTGGCACAGCCACTGAACCTATCAGCTAAACCCAAGACCTCTGATGGCAAATCACCCACATCACCCACCTCTCCCCATATGCCAGCTCTGAGAATAAACAGTGGGGCAGGCCCCCTCAAAGCCTCTGTCCCAGCATCATTAGCTAGTCCTTCAGCCAGAGTTAGCACAATAGGTAAGTTCTGTTTCTTTTGTTCTTGTTGATTTTCTGTTTATGACAATTGAATGAAAGCATCTTTTAATGGCAGATCACGCATAGTCTCTATATGACTTTAGTTCCAGAGGAGAATTTCAATATGACGAACTCCACAGGTCTGTTTTAAACATGAAATTGAAGTGTATAACTAAATTCCAAGTGCTAATGCCCCCCTGAAAATCTAATTGAATTGGTTATGTTTGTTGATATGACTGATATTAAGTTTATGAAAAAGAGGCCAAACTGGCGAATCACAGAGAGCCTTGGTTCCAGATTGTTGTTGTTAGGTGACTTGCCTTTTGAGTCACTGAAATTTATTTCCATTTGTGTGATGTGTATGAAGTATACATGATGATGAAGTACATTCTGCCTGAATCATAGTCAGCCATCAGGATGTCAAGTTTTTCTTTTTGTTGTTGTTTTTTTTCAGTTCCATATTTCTTGAGATTTACTTCACTACACCAAAATATTATAAAAAGTTGGTCACTTCATTTCTTCACTATTGTCATTTCAGCAAACAAACACTGGAAAATGCTTCTATAAGCTTTTTAAAATTCCAGTAGTCTTTATTTTAGTAACACATAAATTAGACTGTAAATACTTATTTCAACCCACATTTATTAACATTTATTATTTGCCTGCAGCTATGTGGAGTCTATCACAGATCAGCCCTCAAGGAGCCAGGGTCCAGTTAAGGTGGGGGGAATTATCTGTCTTATAGTTTAAATCAACTGTTGCAAGTGCTGTTCTAGCACCCAGATAACAATCCTATAATCAAAAAGATGAAACTATTAAATTCTATTTGGGAAGGATTAAGAATAGACTAATTTAAATGGAGCCTTAAAAAAGATGTATCCCTAGGTATTTTATGCTGTAAGATAGAGCCAAGAGTAAAATATCATATTTTTGAGAAATACACTGATTTGACTGGAATATAGAATGAGTGTGTAGTGGAAATTGATCAGAGTTAAAACTGAAAGGGGCAGATGGAGTCTGATGGGATGCTACCCTAAGAAGTTTTTTACTTTTTCTTCAGACAGCAATTTGATCAGAATTTTAAGAGTATTGGCAGCAAAGATTAGAATCAGGGAAGTCACTATTTTAGTGGAGGACAAGAGTAAGTTACGCAAGCTAGAAATAAGCAATGATAAAGCAAAGGACAGAATAAGTTGAAGAGATATCATTAAAGACTAATTGATGTAACCTACCCACGGCTGCAGTCCATGGGGTCGCTGAGAGTCAGACATGACTGAGTGACTTCACTTTCACTTTTCACTTTCATGCATTGGAGAAGGAAATGGCAACCCACTCCAGCGTTCTTGCCTGGAGAATCCCAGGGACAGGGGAGCCTGGTGGGCTGCCATCGATGGGGTCGCACAGAGTCGGACACGACTGAAGCGACTTAGCAGCAGCAGCAGTGGCAGCATCCACAGTGAAATGGATCTGGTGAGGTTCAAGTTAGAGACAAGGAAGTCGGGGGTTTTGAATTTACAATATAGAAAGGATATTGCTTCCCCACCCCCTGAACTGTGAAAGAGAGGACCAGAGCGGATGTAGGTTGGGGCAAGACAAAAATACGTGTTGAATTTGAAACTTCAGGCATCACTTTAGATAGAGAAGTTCAGGAGGATGTTGTTAATTAGTAAATCTGGTATGTGAAAGGGGTGCTAGAATTTTAGACATGGAAATTATTCCTTAATGAGGTTCTGGAAGCCATCAGAGCAAATAAGTTCACCAAAGAGTGTGTATAGTAAGAAAGGATGTGGGGTAAAAAGTCAGAGGTATTATATGCTGTGTATAGTTATTTCTTGTTGTTTAGTCACTACGTTGTGTGTGACTCTTTTGTGACCCCCATGAACTGTAGCCATGCAGGCTTGTCTGTCCATGGGATTTTCCAGGCAAGCATATTAGAGTGGGTTACCATTATCTTCTCAGGGTATCTTCCCTACCCAGGGATCAAACTCACATCCCATGCTTGGCAGGCAAATTCTATGCCACTGAGCCACGTGGGAAGCCCATAATTATCTCTTACTGTGTAACAAACCAACTTAAATTTCACCAGCTTAAAAACAACCAACATTCATTAGCTTCTAAGGGTCAGGATAGGGAAGCAGCTTAGCCGCTAGTTCTACCTTAGGGTCTTTCTTATGGCTCCAGTCAAGATGCAAGCCAGGGACCTGGACTTTCTTGGGGATATAGGATCCTCTTCCAAGATGACTTACTCATATGGCCGTTGGCTGGAGACCTCAGTACTTTGCCATGTGGATGTTTCTATAGAGCTGTTCATAGGATGACAACTAACTTTCCCCAGAGTGAGTGATCCAGGAAGGAGAGCAACGAGAATGCCACAGTGCCTTTTATGATCTAGTCTCCAAAGTCACTCAGTCTGTTCTCCTTTATTCTTTTCATTATAACAGAATCACTAAGTTCAGCCCAGCTCAGAGAAAGGGGAATTAGGCCCCAACTCTAATCAATATCAAAGTCTATCTTTGGGCATATTTCGAAAGTGCCACACTTTTTTTGTGTTTTTGGCTTCCTTCATAGCTCAGTCAGTAAAGAATCTGCCTATAAGGCAGGAGACCTGGGTTTGATCCCCGGGTCAGGAAGATCCTCTGGAAAAGGAAACAGCAACCCACTCCAGTATTCTTGCCGGGAGAATCCCATGAACAGAGGAGCCTGGCAGGCTACAGTCCACAGGGTTGCAAGAGTTGGACATACTTAGCAACTAAACTACCACCACACTTTTTTCTAAGAGGGAAACTGATAAAGAACAAGTGAGCATATTAGAATAAAGATGATGAGAAAGCAGTGACCTGCTTGTCTAGGACAAATTAAAATTTGAAAACGGAAGGGGTTATTTGATGGTGTCACATTCTGTAGAAGAATTAAAGAACATGAAGAAGAAAAGCCTTCGGATTTACCTGGAACTCATGGACAGGTAGACTGTAACAGACAGGCTTTGTAGAATGGTTTAGGAGACTTCCAGTTACAAAGATTCGAAGCACATGAAGACAGAAAGTGCAATGGCTACATGAATCAGTCTTTTTGTAAGCTTGGTGTTGAGAGGTGATTATATTTTGAGAAGACTAAGTAGAGACAGGTTTTAGAATAGGAAATTATCTGTGTGTATATATAAACGAAGATGAATTTGAGACATTTTTAGATATGAAAGACTCCATGGGTGATGACAGATGAAGAAGAAATGAGACAGCATTAGCTTTGGAGAGAAGAAATGCCCCTTTTTTCTCGAAGACTGAGGAAATGAGGGGAGAAAAAGGGTAAAGTTACAAAGAAATTGTGAGATGGACAGAAAGAAAGCTGAAGGAGCACATTTCCAGTGCTTCCATCTCCACAACGTTCGCTTCCAGATTATTTGCCAAGAGCAAGTCAGTCAGGGCCAGTGGGGCGGCCGTAGAAGAGAAACAAAGAAAATGGAGGTTTTCAGAATTTGAAAATGGTTTGGGGCACATGTGTTCTTTTTATCATTATGCACCATTCTGTTATGATCTCTCAGTTACTCTGCTCAACATCCAAACTAGACACCAAGATAAGATTTGCTTTCATGTCCAAAGCATGTAAAAGGAAAAATATTTTATTTGGCAAAAAGGATTCACTTCCATAATAGACATGAAAGCTCATAAATATGACACTGTTGGTGTATGAGATACTTTTGTAATAGCCCCAGAACTGGAATCTTTAAGGGAATAACTGATATATTTGCATTTTTTGTCATGTGAGGAGTTTTTATTTCAGCATTCTGAGGATTAAGTATGACAAAATATTTTAGAAAGGCAAGAATGTATTTAATGACATTTATCATCTGACTTTTTCCACTACTGAAACTTCTCCTATTTTCTTTCCCTGAGAAGGCCCTTCACCACAAACACATCCCTCATATTTTCTGAGGATTTGATGCCACTACAATTTACTTTTCTCTTTTCAACAAATGCAGATGTTGAAAGCTGAAACTGTAATGAGTAATAATGTAGTGGGATAAAAGCTGTGAGCATTAATGGTGTTGTAAAGGTCACCCCTGAAAGAAAAATTAATGTGTTATGCCCTTAATAAGCCAGGGAAAACTGTGGATCGAAAGATAACTTAAGTTATCATTAATGACATGGGTCTCTTTGCTATATATCTATTAGCTACAAATAAAGAGTGTGAGTTTTTGAGGTTGGTGAGCAATATTACACTGCATTCTATAAGAATACTTTTGTATGATATGCAAATGATAGGCAGCACCATTGAAAGCTCCTTAAAAAGCATGAATATTTCAGAAGAATAATGGATAATTTTAGAATCTTTTGACCAGATGTTATCTTTCCTTCACTGCCCTTTCCAACCTTTCCTGTGTATATGTATAACTTCCAACTTTTATCAAAGCATTTTAGTCTGTTTTCTCACTGTTTATTTTAAAATTATACACCTTTAACTAGGGCTTCCCTGGTGTCTCAGTGCCCGTGCAGGAGATGTGAGTTCGATCCCTGGGTCAGGAAGATCCTCCAGGGGAAGGGAATGGCAACCCTCTCCCATATTCTTGCCTGGAGAATCCCATAGACAGAGGAGCCTTGGGGGGCTGTATTCCATGGGGTCGCAAGAGTCAGACACAACAGAGCGACTAAACAACAGCAACAAATATCCCTGTCATCTAGTCAGAAATTGTTATTTTCCAGGTAAGGAACCGCAGCTGAAAGAGGCTAAGCGTTAACCCAGGGATTCTGAGTAAGTCCCTGTCACAGTGAGGACAGTCCTGTGATTCTGTAGTTCTTACCACTATTGGAATTGTAAGGAAACAAATGCACATGACCACCTAGTCACTTACTCAAACCTCACAGCCAGTGGAGGTTGAGGCCTTACAGTCATGGTCTCTGGGTTGCATGCCGTCTTTTTTAGTTGTTACCTGTTGGCAGCCTCTCTGCCTCAGATGTTCTTCTCAGTCTTCTATTTATCCTTTCCTTCATTCATCCCATAAATGGGTATTGAATATTGTCTCTATGCCATACATTTTGCTAAGTATGGAGGATAAGCAGATGAAAGTCTCAAACTAAGGATTTAGATATCTAGAGTCTTTGTTCCATCATGTCTTCAGAGGATATTGGAACATATTATTCTTGCCCTTCATTCCTCAGAGGCATTGACGAATGAAATGTAAAACTTTGCTGACCAAATGTAGGAGACGCACATTGATTCAGTAAAATGAAGGGCAATATTTTCAAGTCCAGTAATGTGATATTTATCTCTACAACTTGCTAATTTAAAATATAATGATGTGAATAAGCATCTTACCTGTAAATTTCATTAGGTTACATTTTTAATGAGAAAAAGCTTCTGGGAAGGTAGGTTATTGAACAAGAACACTGTAATCATTTCTTAGAAAGCCACTAGATTATCAGGAAGTTAAGGATATTATTCAGCATCTAACAATTAATATTTGCATAGCACTTTACAGTTTAATTTCACATTTATTATCTAATTCTCACAAATTTTAATAGATGAAGAAATGGCTTCTGGGTACCAAAAATTTGATGTTGATAAGTGACCTCAGAAAACAGAAAAAGCTTAATATTTTTTGAGTATTACTTGAAACACATGTTCCCTTACTTTTACTACAGCCAGTAAGTTCTACATAAAATAATTAAATGCAGTAAATAAGAATTTGTATTACCCTGATAGTACACTTTAAAGCCATGAATTTTAAGAAACCTGTGTCATGTGGTTTGGGCTCCCATTTATATGATGAAGCAGATCATCAATGAACTTGGAATTACAAAGGAAGATACTTTCAACTTAGAAATATGCATTTATTCCTTCAGCAAACTCTACGATGGGCCAAAGGAATAAAAGCCTGAAAGGAAAAAAAAAATTGCCCTCAAATAACTCAGATTCGCATGAAAGACAAACTTAGGAAAACAAGAGACAACGTGACAGTAAAAGCATCTCCAGGCTTTTGCAGGAGCCTGGAGATGAGAAGTGCTAAGGGTGCCAAGGAGCCTGTCTGGGGTATGTCAGGAAAATTCTTAAGAAGGCTTGACATTTGAGTAAATTCCCAAACACACCAGAAAGCGCCTATTTCAGTTTAAGAGGAAAGCTCGGGAGACAGAGGAGGGGGTGAAGAGGAAGGCTTGTCCTTGGAACAGGAAATAGTTCCGTGCAGCTTAAGCACAGAGCTCTTGAGAAACCAGCAGGAAATGACGTGGGAAGGATAAGCAGGGTTGATATCATAAGACTATTAGGCCATTTTAAAGTGTTTGGAATTTATCCCAGAATGATGCTTTGGGGGGAACATTAAAAGAGTTTCTTGTTCCAGGATATTTGGAATATGATACTGTTGTTATCTCTGGAAGATTCACAGTCACGTTAATGTATTCAAGAGTTGGGGAATACATGCCACAGAGAAACCTTTTGAACTTTAATTTAGTATTTCCCTTACTCTTTTGAACATGGAATTATTTTTTCACAGAATATTCAGATCATCGACTTAAGAAGTGCTCCTTTAAGCTCTGGGGTAGGAAAGTGAAAGTGAAAGTTGCTCAGTCGTGTCTGATTCTTTGCAACCCCATGGGCTGTAGCCCACTGGACTCCTCTATCTATGGGGATTCCCCAGGCCAGGATACTGGAGTGGGTAGCCTTTCCCTTCTCCAGCATATCTTCCCAACCCAGGGATCGAACCCAGGTCTCCCACACTGCCAGCGGATGCTCTACCATCTGAATCACCAGGGAAGCCCAAGCATACTAGAGTGGGTAGCCTGTCCCTTCTCCAGCGGATCTTTCCGACCCAGGAATTGAACTGGGGTCTCCTGCATTGCAGGCAGATTCTTTTAACAGCTGAGCTACCAGGAAAGCAAGAGTTGCGTTTTTAATTGGGTAAAGTGAAGTGATTCAAATTTCCTTTTTTGGAAGATATTGGACTGCTTCAGCTGGAAACAGAGTACGAGAGAGATTCAAGGGGTGTATGCTTAAAGAGGGAAAACAGTTAAGAGGTGAAAACATTAGCCCAAGTGAGATAGGAGGTGGCTTCAGCAAAAGCAGGAGAAAAAGCACATTTGAGAGCTAAGGAGGAGGCATAACCCCAGACACTGGTTGTCTTGTTTTGTACATATGAACTGAAGAAGTTATCTTAGTTGGCTCCCAAGTGACTGGATGCGCAGCTGGAAAGGGACATGGAATGTAGGAAAAACAGAGTGAGGTGGTGGGAAGATGATGAATTCCATGCTAGACATGCTGCATGGAACAGTCCAGTAGAGAAGCTTGGTAGACAGACCTGTGTGGCTGGAAATCAGGAAGGGTGTGAGACTGGCAGTAGATACTTCACAGTCTTTGGGATCATCCCTTGAGTCTTAGGAGCTTCCTTAAGACTAGTTCCCATATATTGGTTTGGAAGGCTGTCACAAAAAATTACCATAAACTGGGTCTCACTATTTGGAAGCTAGAAAGAAATCCAGAGTCAGGGAATCAGCAGGCTTAGTTCCTCTGGAGGCGCTGAGAGAGAATCTATTCCACACCTTTCCCAGCTCTAGGGCTCCAAAGCCACTGCAGGTGGTGACTGCAGCCATGGAATTAAAAGATGCTTGCTCCTTGGAAGAAAAACTGTGACAAACCTAGACAACATATTAAAAGCAGAGACATTAATTTGCCAACAAAAGGTCTATCTAGTCAAAGTTATGTATTGTTCAGTAGTCATGTATGGATGTAAGAGTTGGACCATGAAGAACGCTGAGCACCAAA
Organism: Ovis canadensis; assembly: GCF_042477335.2. Lineage (NCBI taxonomy): Eukaryota > Metazoa > Chordata > Mammalia > Artiodactyla > Bovidae > Ovis > Ovis canadensis. The sequence continues at coordinate 197,851,848 of NC_091247.1, forward strand.
GAATTTGATGCTTTTGAACTTGTGTTGGAGAAGACTCTTGAGAGTCCCTTGGACTGCAAGGAGATCCAGCCAGTCAATCCTAAAGGAAATCAGTCCTGAATATTCACTGGAAGGACTGACGCTGAAGCTCCAATTCTTTGGCCACATGATGTGAAGAGTTGATTCATTGGAAAAGACCCTGATACTGGGAAAGATTGAAGGCAGGGGGAGAAGGGGTCAACAGACGACAAGATGGTTAGATGGCATCACTGACTCAATGGACATGAGTTTGAGCAAACTCTGGGAGATGGTGAAGGACAGGGAAGCCTGGCATGCTGCAGTCCATGGGGTCACAAAGAGTCAAACACCACTGAGCAACTGAACAACAACCCAGCTCCTAGAGGCTTCAGCAGTCCTTGGTGTTCCTTGACTAATAGATACATAGTTCCAGTGTCTGCCTCCATGCTCCTGTAACCTCCTTCCCTGAATCTGTATGTCAAATCTGTCCCTCCTTTCTCTTAGAAGAACACAAATCATTGAATTTAAGGCCCATCATAAATCCAGTGTGATCTCACTTCAAGATCCTTAATTTACACATCTGCCGAGACTCAGTTTCCAGATAAGGATGCCATTTACCCATACCGGGGGTTAGAACACAGCCTGTCTTTTTGAGACACAATTCAACCCGTTGCAAGTAGTTTGCTGTTTTTCCTTCTGCCTTTTAACAGGCTCTTCCCTTGTGGAACAGCCATTCATTCACTCTTTCTGTTTAGATTTTATCCCCTCTAGATTGGACTTCCCAGTTAGTCCCTTCTTTTGGCCCCTTAAAATATATAATATATGTGTATACATTCAGTCATGTCCAACTCTTTGCAACCCCGTGGACTGTAGCCCACCAGGATCCTCTGTCCATGGAATTCTCCAGGCAAGAATACTGGAGTGGGTAGCCATTTCCTTCTCCAGGGGATCTTCCTAATGCAGGGATTGAACCCAGGTCTCCTGTATTGCAGGAGGATTCTTTACCACTGAGCCACCAGGGAAGCCCAAAAAATATATAATAGGGACCTTTTTAATTTTGAGAATTTTGTTGGTTATGGTTAAGAAGGAACTCCAAGGTATGAAAAATCAAACTGTTGTAAGTGTAAGACAGTCACAGACTCTCACACCTTTCTTACATTAATGATTCCTAATCTGCATTTCCCAAATGTCATTTGAGGTGCTAACTGGAAGCCATATCGGTCTTTGCCCTCCCATTTTCCTCATAAGACGCTTACCAAACCTCTCCTAAACACTTACCCTTCCTTCTGATCCTGTCTTCAGATGCACCTATTGCTCAAGTATATAATGAAGGCAGAATAAAATGTATCAAGTTTTCATTCAGGGTCTTTTGAACTCTAATGGGTGACTCCCATTTCACTGAACCTTGGTACCAACAACAAAGGATATCCCCTCACAGATTTTATCATAGTGGTCAAAGCTGTGCAACAGGACTGCTAAGGATGAGCATATAGTGAACAATGAAAGAGGAAAAAAATATAAACGTTTTTCTACTGCCTCCTCAAGTGTACTAAATGTTATCTACTCCTTCACGTTTTATTTCATTTGATTCTTCCATTAGCCTTATGTTCATTTTACAGTTGAGAGAAATGGAAACTCAGTGAAATTAAGTGTTATAATTTGGCAAATACCGCACTTCCTAAGAAGTAGAAGCCTGGATCCATGTGAATCCAATGCCCAAGTTTTACCTGTTTCACTGTGCCATTCTGTAACTAAACTGACAGTTACTGAATAACTTTCATGGACCATTTATTTATGCTAATAGACCATATTAACTCATTTAATCTTCACAAAGCCATATTATCTAGTGAGGTTATTACATTTAACCAGTGAGGCCATTGAGATTTTAGAAAGGTAAAACAATGTGTACACTTTGTATGTAGCAAATAAGTAATAAGGTTCAGTTTTATCCAACTCCAAAGCACAAATTATTTTCTGGTGATTGAAATCCTGGACCAAATTTAAGGAGCAGATGAAGAAAGATCTCAGGCAAGGATATGAGGATGGAGTAATTGAGATGAGGATCCAGTGCTGGGATGAGAAACAGGGAAGGAAAGAGTTTCAGTAACAAGGGGATTGCCAGTGCTCTTTCTGCCATGAGTGGAAGGTGTCCCTTGGGTCTGGCATCTGAAAGAGCAAGGGCAGTGGAAACAAGACTATAGTGAGATTGTGAAGGGAGGTAGGAATGAGAGACTGTGCTATGAATCTTGAGAAATTTGGTTTGGAGGGAAAAGAAACATGATTGGAAAGAGAGGGCAACACAAAGTTGAAAGAATTTATTTGCTTGTTTCAGGAGGAGAGGCTTAGGTACTTGCAAGTGGAGGTGGTAGCAATAGTAGAGAAGTCCAAGTGGATGATGGAAATGTGAAAGAGAGTAACCAGTAGAGAGGCTTAGAAATCTAGAGTGTGAGTTTAGGGGATTTGCCTTGATTTTTCATTGAAACAGAAGGAGGCAATGGGTATAATTGGTGATAGATTTGAAGCTGGCCTGGGATAGGAGTCTGGGTGGGGCATGAAGGTGAGAGTTCAGCCTTATTGGTCTTCGAGAGTTAGAGATGAGGTCTTTTACTGAGAGAAGAAACCAGCAAGACTGGGAAGTCGGTGACTGTGATGAGAACAAAAGATAAAGAATCAGCAAACAATCCTATTATGATTCAGCTCTGTAATATATAAACAGCTTTTTGGTTTAACACAGGAGATACACGTTAGAATTTCATGTAGCATTTTAACTAAAGCTCAAGTCTCTGAAAGCAAGAATATTTCTTTAAAAGTGAACACCTGTATCTACCTGCACAGCCACACACACCTCACACTGGAAATAGCCGTTGCAGAACATATGTATGTTTGTCAGTTATGCACCCCCAAAATAATTTTCATCCTTTCTGCATATGTATTAATAATTTCTCCTGTACAATGTTATCTTGGCAGTGCCTAAAAAGCATAAAGAATTCCTACTTTGACTCAGTGCCATGTCCCGAACCATTTCCAATATATTTGTGCTCTGGAGAAGCTAAATAGATTACAAAAATGCATGGTACCATGGTACCAGGCCATACATAAGCAAGGTTTGTAAAAGTAAAGTGTTAGTCGCTCAGTTGTGTCTGACTCTGTAACCTAATGAACTGTAGCCCCCTAGGCTCTTCTGTCTATGGAATTCTCCAGGTGAGAATTCTGGAGTGAGTTGCCATTCCCTTTCCATGGGGATCTTTCCAACCCAGAGATCGATCTCAGGTCTCCAGCATTGCAGGCAGATTCTTTACCATCTGAGCCAGGGTTCAGAGGATAGGGAAATCAGGCTGACCTTCTTAAGATCTTTTGCTAAATGAACGTATTCCAAAAACATCCCTGTCACGTAAGGGCAGCATTTCGTTCTCAAGTAGTGTTTGTGAACACAATGAGTTAGAGATAATATTTAAGTATCAGGTCAGGATGCTGAGCATGCTAGAAGGTTAAAAATGACCATAAGTTAAAGTACATGTTAACCCTAAAGGCTAATCTGACCTAGATCTAACCAGTTGTTGTTTATTCATACTGTATTTGTAATGAGCAAGGATGTGTTGTGTTTTTTTAATATGTTCCAATGAATTGAGCTCAGAAAAGCAAAATAGATAGTATCTCAAGGCTCCCCTTTCTGTTGCCTACCCTGGAACTTCTCTTTCTGCCTCAAGATCAGAGGACAATGCTCAGTCTGTGCATAATAAAGGGAAAAAGACATGCCACATTTAGAAGCCTTCCAGCACCAAAGCACTGTGCTAATCTGACATCAGCTTCTTCAATAGAAATGTTTAAGCAGCACGAAAGTATTCTAGGTTTTTTTGGCAATCAGCAGATCAGATAGAAGAGTCTAGTAATATAACGAGGATGTGTAATCTGACATGATTAGACAAGGCTCTTTAGTACCAGAACATTCATAATTGAGACAAAGAAAGAGTATTAATAACACTTTCCTAACACGGCAGTTAGCCATTTTATATTTCCTTTCTTTAATCTTAGTGTTTTTCAACAAATCAGGGGATTTAATAGCGTGTTTTGGCAGATTAGAGGATTTATGGCCCAGATGTTTTTTGTTCTAAAAATGGATTAGGGTGTAAAGTTTGCTGGAATCCATGGAACATGTTGAGGCAAGCCGGTCATTTTATGTGTGATTAGTGCCTGCCTTCTGTCTCACAGTCCCTCCATCTGTCACAATTCACCAATGGATCTGGTTAGATTTAGCCTCATGTCACAAACAAGTCCCTTTTCTGGGCAATTTCATATTATAGATTCAGTTTATGCCATTTTATGCCCTAGTTAAAAGATAGGGACAGTGAAAGATGATATATTAGCTCTCCTTTCAATATTTGCAAAATGATCCCTTTCCCTCACTATTCTACCCTAAAATCATGCAGATTATCAGCAGAGTGTGCATCAAATTAAATGACCAGTGTTAAAATTAAAATTAGCCTTTCTCCTTACACGTGTTATTCTTTAAAAAAACATAGCTTGGCCTTTTTTATTTTTTTAAAAACTATGGATTGTGAAGTTGCAGACACAACTTGGTCATTTGACCATCCTATTAAGAGTGTGAGTTAAGTGTGATTATAGTTACCCAGTAGCCACCATTTCTTATCCAACAATTACAGGGGCTCAGTTACATTTGTGCTTGAAATTTAGCCTCTTCACCACCGCAAGTTTGTATCTGTCACAAGCCACCACCACCTATGGTTTATTTCACCATGGATGGATGCAAGGGGGAGAATGCTCTTCTTCCAGAGTCTGTTAATAACGATTTGTTCCTTCTGTATATGACAAACCTAATAGTGTCATCAGTTCATTTCAGTTCAGTCGCTCAGTCGTGTCCGACTCCTTGCGACCCCATGAATCGCAGCACACCAGGCCTCCCTGTCCATCACCAACTCCCGGAGTTTACTCAAACCCACGTCCATCAAGTCGGTGATGCCATCCAGCCATCTCATCCTCTGTTGTCCCCTTCTCCTCCTGCCCCCAATCCCTCCCAACATCAGAGTCTTTTCCAATGAGTCAACTCTTCGCATGAGGTGGTCATACTCAAACTCTAAATTGACATTTCTAATACTATGAGAGTATCAGTAAATAACAGTGATAATTATCAATGCTTGCATCCTCTGGTAACATTCAAATAATCCTCAAAGGGAAAAAAAATGAAAGATAAGTTGTATTTTTGCACTACAAGATACTCAGGTGACTAAAAAAGTTCATTTAAAGATTATGCTTTAAACATCTTTTCAAACATGTGGAACCAGCTGTATTTCACTTAAATATTACGTTTTGGAAACAGATGTTTGGCACCATGCTGATGTAATTGTGTGAATCAGTCATCATCAATTATCCATTCATTCATTCATTCATCTCAGACTGATTCCATTGAAAAAATCAGTATATGCCAGACACTAGCCACTCCAAAAAAGAAGTGATTTTTATGGTGGAAGGGTTAACCCATCTATACATTTGTGCAAAACATATCCTTCGTTCTGTTACACCTTCAGGTTATTTAAATGACCATGATGCTGTCACCAAGGCAATCCAAGAAGCTCGGCAGATGAAGGAGCAGCTCCGGCGGGAACAGCAGGTGCTTGACGGGAAGGTGGCTGTTGTGAATAGTCTAGGTCTCAATAACTGCCGGACAGAAAAGGTGAGTTCCTAAAATAATGGTTGGCTTTCCAAAAATACTTAAATTGCTTGAATGTCTTCTTTATCATTTTCTTTTCTCACCGTCCTCAGAATGACTGTTCTCCCTCCCTCTTTCCCTTGATCGGTACAGAATTCTTCATGCCCATCCTAATCAAAACCATCTGGAAATGTGAAGGGTTGTAATTCTCTTCTATCCATCTGAACCTTATTGACAATTACTATCCCCTCTTCTGCCTTCACTTTGTATTAAAATAAAGTGGCATTTGAAATATCTGGGTCTAAGTGAAAGTTTTGCTTTACAGAGATGCTCAACTTGTATTTGGGGATGAGCTGGATTTGAAAATGCTGAATCTTCTTTAATCAGCATAAGCTTGGATGATACCCATGCTCGAGGTCTAAGTGTCTAAGAGCCTGAGCTTGTCATAATATGTTTCCAGCACAAAGCACTGTCACGCTGTGGGTGACTGCACAATTGGAAATTTTGACTTGATTATAAAACAAAGTTTTTTTCTTTAAAATGGGAACAGTATTGGTATACCTATTATTATACTTAAGCCCAGTGAAACTTCTGAATTTATCTACGCTATAATTCAAACTATTTTGCCTAAGCTACATTGTATTTCATTCAGAAAAAATAATATGTTACTATAGAAGGTTTGAAGTGATTATACTTCCTTTGGTCATATTGGTATTTTTAATTCAAATTTTAAAGTGTCATTGAATCCCCTTTTTCTCAAAATCCAGTAGCTAAATACAGTATATAAGAGAAAAAATAATCAGCTACTTAGTAATAACTCAAGGAAGCTTATGAGTCAAACCGCATCATCCAGAATGGACAGGTTGCTCGTTTGGATAACTTTCCAGTTTCCCAGGTTTTCTATGGAATTTTAAGTATAATCTCTTAGTGAAAGTGAAAATGTTACTTAGTCCTGTCAAACTCTTTGCCACCCCATGAACTGTAGCCCTCCAGGCTCCTCTGTCCATGGGATTCTCCAGGCAAGAATACTGGAGTGGGTTGTCATTCCCTTCTCCAGGGGATCTTCCCAATCCAGGGATATAGAAGCTAGCAATTAGCATAGTGAAGGTGTGATCCTGCCCCAAGTGTACTTTATCTGGGCTACAGTAATTTCAAACTATTTTGTCTCAGCTACATTGTATTTTATTCAGAAGAAGTAATATGTTATATTACTATAGAATGCTTGAAGTTATGTACTTCTGTACTTCTGATATGACCATGGGTCAGAAAGATGGAGACATGATTTCAGTTCTGTTGTTCCTAGAGGGGAGAGCCAAGCCTGGTCAAGTGTTCCTCTCTGGCAGTCTCACATCCTAAGAAGAGCAACACTGGTGCAGCTTGAAGGACACAAAAATTTTCTAGCTAAGCACCAGAAGGGAAGGGGGAAAACGAAGTGACAACTCAAAGAAGGAATGATAGCAAGCATAAAGGAATTTATATTCAAATACTTAAACATTCTTGAAAGGATGCTTGAGCAGAAATTCCTTTTCTCTGCACCCCATGTAGAAATGAGTTTAACACTCAGCCAGATGCTAATGCAAAGTGACTCAAGCTATTCCTCGCAAGCATAGCTAAATTGCCGTTATTTGTTAAGCGCATTGAATTCAGCTGTGGATACAGCAGTTGGTTGCATTCAGCCAGCATCTGTACCCTTTTTTTTTTTTTTTTAATCCTCCAAAGCAGAGACAACTCTACCTATCTCCCCCCTCTCCTCCCCTGTGCTGGCTGGGAATTGTCAAGTGACAACCGACCAAATCCTTTTGGACAGGAAGCCTTCATCCAGAGTTCTATATACTTGCAAAACAGGCCTTGTGGTTGGATCAGGGAACCCATTAAAAGCACTTTGATGGTATGGAAATTCATCTTCATGAAGCTCCTAGGCCCCTAAGCAGCATGCTGTTTAGCTGTGGTTACAGATCAGTCATTCACATCGGAGGGCAATAATTGTGCTGACGGCTTGTAAGGCAATGGAAGTACATAAAATAATCCTGGGCCTTCCACCATGGCACTGCGAGTTAATCTTCTCTAATACAGATCAGCTGTTGTTCTAACACATGACTTCATGCCGGCTCCAGTGACTCTGCTCAGCCTTTTGATTAAGTAACAGGAGTGGAACCATCTGCATTCATTTTATTCCATAGTGTTCATTGTTCGGGACCTTATTTCCACTTCATCTTCTACTTCCACAATCAGGCTTTGTTTTATTTCTCTGGTCAGCATCTCCTATTTGAGCTGCATGAGTGAGTTGCCTCTGTTGAAAACTACTCCTTTCAATTTTCCTTTCTCTTTTACAGAATTATAGTAACTTAAAAAAAATTATTTTTGAAGTAATACCTGCCAGAATCTGTTGGCCAATTAAGATATCGTCATCCTCAAGAAGTTTATGCTCCTGAATCTCTTCACCATGCCCTTTCAATGCAGTTGAGTTACATCTTCAACTATGATCTTATATTTTTATGGATTTTTAAGTGAAAATCTAAAAAAATGAAATTGCATCATGTAACTGTAAAATATGAAAATGTAAAAATCCATTATTGCAGTAGTCTGGCAAACACTTGTAATGTGTAAGTAAACCTTTTCAGCTGGAGAATTCAAATTAGTTCATCCCTTGACACTTGAGACTGAAGCTCTCTTAGAAGCAGGAATTACTGTGGTTGCCTTTTCCTGTTGAACTGGCTTAGCTGACATTTGTACCAAATTAATGATCAATCTATGTCTTGCAACTCATGGGAATGAAATAACGTCAAATTTATATCTTTTAATTAGTCATTATTCAACATTAGGACCCATATGTATCAGGGACAGTGCTGCTATGTACTTGCATTGAGAACAAGAAAATATGTTCTCTGCCTATTACAGAGCTTACAGTTTAGATCAAATTATGATTTTGATTGTTAATCATGGCATATTTATGTGGGTAAATTCCTACAGGAACTGAGTTAAAACCCCGTGTTGCTGAGCATATCAAATCAGTTATATACTGACTCAACAAAAGTGGCTGCTTGTTTTTCCACGTGAAGCAGCATCAGTAGACATACGGTGTCATCATTTTTTAATCCCTACCTTTTTAATTGATTGTTGTAATTGTCCAACTTTATCCATGGCCAAAGTATATAGTTAGATCAATAGTTGGCCTGAAATTTTGCTTCACAGATCCTAACAAAAGGAATAAAGGCAGCGTATATATATAAATTCCTCTTCCCCTCCTAAAAGGATGACATTTTTTCTCTTTAACAATCCTCCCAACTTCCTAAACCCTGAAAGTATGTGACATAAATGTAAGAAGTGAGGAAGAAGGAGAGAGAAAGATAGAAGGAGCTGGCATGACCCAAGATCCAAACAATTGGAAACCTATAGCAGAGATCTGTTTTCTAGGGTACACAAGTCTTATACATGTTAACATTTCTTCACATTTCAAATGACCAACATGCTTGTCTTAACTAGAATGTCTTAATTCTGAAAAGCTGTAATTGGGCAGTGAAAACAATTAGAGGTGTGAAGAGTGGGACAAATGTTTTCCAGTCATATGTACCAAAACACATAATGAAAGTCGTTTGTACTGAAACACATTTTAATTGAAGACTTCTAAGAGATTTTTCATTTCTTTACTTTTCTTGGAAGTGTTTCAACATACCCAAGAACTGTGCATGTCAGGTTTCTTGGAAACTCTGGGACACAGTGTTATTTATAATTGTCATCTCTGGTTAATTATAGCCTGATTGTATATTCAAATAATGTTATCTTTTAGCACTCAGCTTGGATACAGATTAGTGTTATGGAAGACTAACTCATCTTCTCAGGTATAAAGACTCAGAAGTCCCTCATATATACATTTGTTTTATAAAAACCACCTACTTGCATTTTTAACACCCAAATGGCACAGCTTTGACCCGCTTCATATTCAGGTTCTGACCTTGTGTTTGAAGGTATCCTTGTCTGTGTATACTCAGTCACTTAGACACATCTGACTCTTGGCAGCCCTATGGACTGTTGCCCACCAGGCTCCTCTGTCCATGGGATTTTCCAGGCAAGAATACTGCAGTGGGTTGCCATTTCCTCCTCCAGGGGATTTTCCTGACCCAAGGATTGAACCTATATCTCCTACATCTCCTGCATTGGGAGGTAGGTTCTTTACCCCTGAGCCCTCTGGCATGCACTGAAATGTGGAACACACCAGAGCTTTCTTTCATCACTTCCCTCACTCCCATTGTAGTTGTCCTGGAAAGATGATGGCCTATGCTGTAATATCTGTTAGAGAAGCTTTTCGTGACAAGTATCAGGATATCTAACTACTATAACTTCAACAAATAACGCTTAGTTTGGAGCACATAATGAAGTTCAGGAGTAAGAGGCTGGTAGCTTTAGTTCGTCAGCTCAGTAATATCAGAGTTGAAATTATGATTATCTAGGTTGTTCCCTTAGCATCACAAAATTTTGATGCACCTACAACTATCCCTTGAAGGCATGCAGACTCAGAAGTTATTTTCTCTTCACTAAAGCTCCTTCTTCATTCACAGAGGGATATTTCACTTCACCCTTCATGCTGACTTCTGTAAATGTCTCATTTGGGGAGAGCTGGGTTATTTGCACATTACTGGTCAAGGAAGAGAGATCACAGATTATTTTCCAGGACTGAATTAAAGACCTTATTTTTTCCTTTCTGAAATCAAAGGATAGCTTTTTTTTTTTAAGAAAGGCTGACTGCCACATATAGCACCTCATTTGGGTGTGTCTGGAGTCATGGAAGCTTGATTAGCCTACCCTCTTCTACGAGGGGACCTTGAGAGCTTGTTTGGAGGTTCTAGCAGGGAAGAACAGCTTCTCATGTACCCCTGACTGAGGAAGCGCCTTCCCCTACTGTGGAAGGTCATCCTCTTCTACCAAGCTTGCAGCTCCAGGAGGGATGCATGTGGAGCCATGAGGCAGAAAAGGGAAAATGTCCTTGTCAGCCACAGCTACATTATAGAAATGATAATCGAGGCTCTCAAATATCTTCATCATAAAGCTGGTTTGTTTTGGTTACATTTGATGTCATCTATCTACCTACCTTTGCTCCTCTCTGTTACATGCCCAGGGCCTTATACCTTGTCTGTGTTTTCAGAAGGAATTAAGTTTCATACAGGCATGCATACAAGAAAACATTGCTTGGAGCCAGGTTAAGTCAGTGAGTGTATATTCATTCACATAGTTTCTACATATTATGGCCAACTTCTGTATGACTTCTTATATATGAAATAGATGTCACTCACAAAAACAAACATACAGATATGTACAAATATGTCTCAAGGTAGAAAATTTATGCATCAAACATTAATTGCCTGAAGTGTGCGTGAAATCTAAACACCTGCACATGCTCTGCATTAATCATTAATTGCAAGTAAGAATATCTGCAAAAGTGTCTTACTTTTCCTTCTGAGATTCAGTGAAAATTCTTGGCAGATTTCTACAGAATAAGATGAAGATTTAGTGAATAGGTGTATATTTCATAATGATTTACCCAATAATGAAATCAATTTCTCTATTTGGTGTCAGTCACATTCATAAGAAGCCTTACCACATACAACATGGATGGACTTGTAAACAAAAGTTACTATTTTTACTCTGGCACTTTGAAACTCTTCCATTACAACCTCCTCGTTTCTGCCATTGTCAACCCTATTCTTTCCCTTTAACAGAGTGCCGAACACGAAATGACAGTGACCAATGTTGACTTAATGTGGATGTTTAATAATGAAAAAAAAAGTGTGTCAGTCCCAGCATTAGTTACAAATGGCAGTAAGTGTATCAGATGGCAGCCCTGTAATAATTTCACATCCATCATTCTTTCCTGATGCTTCGCTAGCCAGCTGATGGATGGGGCCAACAGTGTTAACTCTTCAGAAACTGACTCAGTGTATCTAGTTGAGCATTATCTAACACATGCTCCTGCTCTTAGATAAGGAGAAGGCATGTGAGGAATTGTGAATTACAGGTTTGCTTTGAAAAAGAGTATGGAGGAACTCGCGCCTTTGTATTCAGTGGCAGGCATTACAATTAATTAATGATTTATGGATGGCTTTTGGAGATGTTGCCTTTAGCTAAAATGAATTAGAGAAGTCAAATTAGAGCTAGACATTTCAGTGCTAAGAGAAGAAACTCCCATGAAGGAGGAAGCCATGTTAGGGAAATCGTTCAGGGGGGAATGCGATAGATCATTGCAACAGTGGGACAAAATAGGTTTTTCTTGGGGTGCACATGGGTGTTTGTCAAGATGTCCCTTGACTTTCAAACCTTCTGATTAGAATTTACCTGGGAGCAAACTAAAATAACACAAATGACTAAGATTCTGTCTTTATAAAAATAAGAGTATATATTATTTTTATCTCTACATGTAATTATTTATTTGGTAACTTTAATTAAAAGATACATGAAATCTGAAATTGAATATTTGCCTTTTTATTATTGGATTCTCTCTAAATATGTATGTAAAATGGATAGAGAACTGCTTTCTAGGCAACTCATTATTAGAAAATCTAGACCAGCTTTTTATATGCAAGTTGGCATTTGATCCTTAGGTTTTCTTTTCTTTTGTTTTTCTTTCATAAAACCTTCTTAATTCTGAGTGTCTTAGCTAGGGAACACTTCTTATGGGACAGGAGGGGAGAGGAAAACCCCTTGGTGAATATTATCAGCACAGAGCAGCCAGTTTTCACAGACCATGACAAAAAGGCAAATAGGTATTATGTCATCACCCATCCATCACTCTATATGTCAGCCTTTCAATAATTCCAATCGACATTCTCGACAGGCTGATGCAAGTTAAAGGGGCTGTTTGTTTCTAGAAATTGAGTATAGGCTGTCTATAGCCTTTTGTTCCAGATGGTTTTCTTCTGTGTCCTTTCATTTCTTTCTTTTTCTTTCTTTTCTTTTTGGGGGTATTTAATTGAAATACATGCCGAGTTTGCAGACTGCAAAGATCAGAGCTGTTTTCGTCCAGCAGTGGTAACTATGCATTAAACATTTTGATTTGTTTGAGCTTGAAGTTTAGTCCTTTTTTGCCATTTGCTTCATGGAGTTTGTGTATATTTACAGCCTCTGCATTTAATGGCCACATGCCTTATTTTCACAGATGGCCAGTGGAAGACTTTTTCTTTCTCTTAGTATAGCCTGCTTTCAGTTTTGCTACATTTGTCACAGTGCCACTACTTGCAGCTAGCAAGTGCCCACGCTTGGTGGGGAGCAATTATGGTGTGAGTTTTTAAGGAGCTTTTTAAAGGTTTTTTTTTTTCCAGTAAACTTTTTATGGTTTAATTTTCAAGCCTAGAAAAGCTGTGCATGTTTTCAAACAGAGAGTCTTGTGTTCTTTACATCATTCTGGTAGAGGGGTTAGTGCAGGATGGTCCAATAAAAAGAGACACATAGGGCATGCCAAATTGGGCTTTCAGATAGACACCCACAGGCCTCTCTGATGATTGAAATTGTCTATTCATTTAAGGATATGAGGATAAGCTCACGATAGGATTCCTGAAAAAAGCACATTTGAAAACACTGTGTGGAGATAATCTAGATATTTTTAAAGTACATTTCCATGTTGCACAGATAAAAGACCAGAAGAAGAATAAACAATCATTATGCCAAGATGACGGGGTTGTAAATTTACATGTATGTATGCACATTTCTGATTTTTTTCAAATTTTCTAAGTAAAATAAGAATCACTTTTGTTGTTGGACGAGAAATGTTATTTTTAAAGACCTGGTCTACTAAGAATGGCCTTTCCTTCCCTTCTCCCTTTCTCCCTTTCTTAGCCTCAAGATTAAATAGTTGTCTTTAAGACAGTTCAACATTAGGCACTGAACTAATCAAAGAACCATTTGTTTTTCAGTTATTCTCATACTTAATAAATATATTGTGTTTCCTTGTTGTTTATTTCAAATAACGTTAACAATATGGATTTTAAATTATGAGGAAAATATTCTGAGTTTAGCATTTATTTCAAAGGGTCCCTTTGTGTCTTTCTACTTGCACCTTTTTTTTTACAAATGAGAAAGACTTGTTTATGAGTATACAAGTAATAAAGGAGCAATAATGGCTACTGATATATTTAGTTTGCATCTTACCTTTTTCCAATTGCTTTCACATTAAATTTCAGTTTAGTACCATAGTATAAACAGAACAGTATTCATATCTTTGTTTTAAAAATTAAAAAAAAAAACTTGAGATGTGAGATTATTATAGGAGTTCAAGTGGTAGATCAGTTTTTAAACCAAGGTTCTCTGGTTTAAATTTCAGTCTCTTTTCTAATGGACCATGCTGAAGACATACAAGAAAGTAAGCCAGTGCCTGTTTGATTAGCTTGTACCCCAGCATTGGCCATGTATTTCATTTAGTACATTTTTGAGGACTTATCACACACAAAAAATCCTTTTAGCAACCAGCATCTCCATAGCTTCTGTCTGTATCTTTTCTTCATTTCTTTGTTTTTCCTGTTTCTGTTCCCTTTCTAGGTCTCCCTTTTTTCACTACACACAGCCCCCTTCTTTTGAGAATGAGCCAGAAAACAGAAAGAATATGTTTAATCTTATTTATTTTGCTTCTCATAGCAGCACTCATAAAACATGTGAAGTTTTGGCTGTTCATTAAAATGAGATTTTAAATATCTATTCTACTGTTAAGTTTTTCTCTAAAACTACCATGGATAATTGAAAAGTGAACTATAACCCTGTTATGCCTGTTTCTATTTGTCAGACCCGGTATTTCGGAACCAAACCATTTCTCTTTAAAATAGTCTAGTTATATTTATTTAGCTGAAGTAACTACTGGCTACTGAGGCTACATTCATAAGAAGGCAGACAGTTTTACAACTTTATTCTATGAAATGGAAAAATGAAAAAGTTCTATACGATTCTGTAGCTTAGTAACTGAGTTACCCATTGTTTATAGAACAATTATCATCAGACCTCATTCCAGCTTTGTGTTTACATCTATGCAGCCCTCCCACCTACTGGACATCCTGTGTAGGTTGTGAATTCTGTTTTTCTTTGTTGGCCTCCTATTTTTCTCACATTAACCCTTCAGATCTGACTTGATGTGCATAGTGTCTGTATCTACCATGGTTTGAAATAAACCTTGTTTTTTAGACTTTGGCTGACTTCTGACACTTGAAACCCAGGTCTTAGTTTTATCCTCTCCTGCCTTCTCCTTTCCACATGTACAAACCATTATCACCCCTGGGACATATAAGCAAAGTCCAGTATTTTACCATGATATTATTCATATGACCCTGTTTGTGAATTATATGCTTCTTACGGATCCCTTTGAGTTTGCTTTTCTGTGTGTTACACCTCCACACTCAGTGAGTTCTTCCTCTACATGGCAGTAATGTTGAATTTGGACAGAAGACAGTGTCCTTCACCATGTACCTAAATATGTAAATCAGAGTATTATTGGACAGTCCCCTCACAAAATTTATTTCAGTAATCATATCTTTTTTAGTTTTGTTTTATAATTTGAAGTTCAGTTCCGTTCATTCGCTCAGTTGTGTCCGACTCTTTGCAACCACATGAATCACAGCACACCTGGCCTCCCTGTCCATCACCAACTCCCGGAGTTCACTCAGATTCATGTCCATCGAGTCAGTGATGCCATCTAGCCATCTCATCCTCTATCGTCCCCTTCTTCTCCTGCCCTAAATCCCTCCCAGCATCAGAGTCTTTTCCAATGAGTCACTTCTTCGCATGAGGTGCCCAAAATACTGGAGTTTCAGCTTTAGCATCATTCCTTCCAAAGAAATCCCAGGGCTGATCTCCTTCAGAATGGACTGGTTGGATCTCCTTGCAGTCCAAGGGACTCTCAAGAGTCTTCTCCAATACCTCAGTTCAAAAGCATCAATTCTTCAGCACTCAGCCTTCTTCACAGTCCAACTCTCGCATCCATACATGACCACAGGAAAAACTGTAGCCTTAACTAGATGGACCTCTCTGCTTTTGAATATGCTATCTAGGTTGGTGATAACTTTTTTTTTAAGGAGTAAGCGTCTTTTAATTTCATGGCTGCAGTCACCATCTGCAGTGATTTTGGAGCCCAAGAAAATAAAGTCTGACACTGTTTCCACTGTTTCCCCATCTATTTCTCATGAAGTGATGGGACCAGGTGCCATGATCTTCGTTTTCTGAATGTTGAGCTTTAAGCCAACTTTTTCACTCTCCTCTTTCACTTTCATCTAGAGGCTTTTGAGTTCCTCTTCACTTTCTGCCATAAGGGTAGTGTCATCTGCATATTTGAGGTGATTGATATTTCTCCCGGCAATCTTGATTCCAGCTTGTGTTTCTTCCATTCCAGCGTTTCTCATGATGTACTCTGCATAGAAGTTAAATAAGCAGGATGACAATATACAGCCTTGACGAACTCCTTTCCCTATTTGGAACCAGTCTGTTCAATGTCTAGTTCTAACTGTTGCTTCCTGACCTGCATACAGGTTTCTCAAGAGGCAGATCAGGTGGTCTGTTATTCCCATCCCTTTCAGAATTTTCTACAGTTTATTGTGATCCACACAGTCAAAGGCTTTGGCATAGTCAATAAAGCAGAAATAGATGTTTTTCTGGAACTCTCTTGCTTTTTCGATGATCCAACGGATGTTGGCAATTTGATCTCTGGTTCCCCTGCCTTTTCTAAAACCAGCTTGACCATCTGGAAGTTCACAGTTCACGTAATGCTGACACCTGGCTTGGAGAATTTTGAGCATTACTTTATTAGCATGTGAGATGAGTGCAACTGTGTGGTAGTTTGAGCATTCTTTGGCATTGCCTTTCTTAGGGATTGGAATGAAAACTGACCTTATCCAGTCCTGTGGCCACTGCTGAGTTTTCCAAATTTGCTGGCATATTGAGTGCAGCACTCTCACAGCATCATCTTTTAGGTTTTGAAATAGCTCTACTGGAATTCCATCACCTCCGCTAGCTTTGTTAGTAGTGATGCTTTCTAAGGCCCACTTCACTTCACATTCCAGGATGTCTGGCTCTAGATGAGTGATCACACCATCATGATTATCCAGGTCGTGAAGATTTTTTGGTACAGTTCTTCCGTGTATTCTTGCCACCTCTTCTTAATATCTTCTGCTTCTGTTAGCTCCATACCATTTCTATCCTTTATTGAGCCCATCTTTGCATGAAATGTTCCCTTGGTATCTCTAATTTTCTTGAAGAGATCTCTAGTCTTTCCCATTCTGTTCTTTTCCTCTATTTCTTTGCATTGATCACTGAGGAAGGCTTTCTTATATCTTCTTGCTATTCTCTGGAACTCTGCATTCAGATGCTTATATCTTTCCTTTTCTCCTTTGCTTTTCATCTCTCTTGTTTTCACAGCTATTTGTAAGGCCTCCATTTTGCTTTTTTGCATTTCTTTTCCATGCGGATGGTCTTGATCCCTGTCTCCTGTACAATGTCACAAACCTCATGCCATGGTTCATCAGGCACTCTAACAGATCTAGGCCCTTAAATCTATTTCTCACTTCCACTGTATAATCATAAGGGATTTGATTTAGGTCATACCTGAATGGTCTAGTGGTTTTCCCTACTTTCTTCAATTTCAGTCTGAATTTGGTAATAAGGAGTTCATGATCTGAGCCACAGTCAGCTCCTGGTCTTGTTTTTTTGACTGTATAGAGCTTCTCCATCTTTGGCTGCAAAGAATATAATCAATCTGACTTCTCTGTTGACCATCTGGTGATGTCCATGTGTAGAGTCTTCTCTTGTGTTGTTGGAAGAGGGTGTTTGCTATGACCAGTGCGTTTTCTTGGCAAAACTCTATTAGTCTTTGCCCTGCTTCATTCTGCATTCCAAGGCCAAATTTGCCTGTTACTCCAGGTGTTTCTTGACTTCCTACTTTTGCATTCCAGTCCCCTAGAATGAAAAGGACATCTTTTTTGGGTGTTAGTTCTAAAAGGTCTTGTAGGTCTTCATAGCACTGTTCAACTTCAGCTTCTTCAGCGTTACCGGTTGGGGCATAGACTTGGATTACCGTGATATTGAATGGTTTGCCTTGGAGATGAACAGAGATCAATCTGTTGTTTTTGAGATTGCATCCAAGTACTGCATTTTGGACTCTTTTGTTGATCATGATGGCTACTCCATTTCTTCTGAGATATTCCTGCCCGCAGTAGTAGATATAATGGTCATCTGAGTTAAATTCACCCATTCCAGTCCATTTTAGTTCACTGATTCCTAGAATGTCGACGTTTACTCTTGCCATCTCTTGTTTGACCACTTCCAATTTGCCTTGATTCATGGACCTGACATTCTAGGTTCCTATGCAATATTGCTCTTTATAGCATCGGACCTTGCTTCTATCACCAGTCTCATCCACAGCTGGGTATTGTTTTTGCTTTGGCTCCATCCCCTCATTCTTTTTGGAGTTATTTCTCCACTGATCTCCAGTAGCATATTGGGCACCTACTGACCTGGGGAGTTTCTCTTTCAGTATCCTATCATTTTGCCTTTTCATACTGTTCATGGAGTTTTCAAGGCAAGAATACTGAAGTGGTTTGCCATTCCCTTCTCCAGTGGACCACATTCTGTCAGACCTCTCCACCATGACCCACCCATCTTGGGTTGCCCTGCAGGGATGGCTTGGTTTCATTGAGTTAGACAAGGCTGTGGTCCTAGTGTGATTAGATTGACTAGTTTTCTGTGAGTATGGTTTCAGTGTGTCTGCCCTCTGATGCCCTCTTGCAACACCTACCATCTTACTTGGGTTTCTCTTACCTTGGGCGTGGAGTATCTCTTTATGGCTGCTCCAGCAAAGCGCAGCCACTGCTCCTTACCTTGGATGAGGGATATCTCCTCACTGCCGCCCTTCCTGACATGGGATGGCTCCTCTATGCCCTCCTGCACCTGCACTAGTTGCTCAGTCATGTCCGACTCTTTGCAACCCCATGGACTGTAGCCTACCAGGCTTCTCTGTCCATGGGATTTTCCAGGCAATAGTACTGGAGTGGATTGCCATTTCCTTCTCCAGGTGATCGTCCCAACCCAGGGCTCAAACCCGGGTCTCCCGCATTGTAGACACTTTACTGTCTGAGCCACCAGGTAAGTCTTAACCATAATTTGAAGTATCTTCCTTGAATTTAAGAAAATGACTATAGCATTCTCAACTATAAATGGAGTGCCTTTACATTTTGAAACTAATTAACAGCTTCTGAGGAAATTATCATCATTCATAGAGAAACATGTATATCTTTATATATTTGTCAAAATATTTTAGTTTTTTTTGAGCAATTCCAGTCAAGTGGAACATAGAATTGAAGGAAAGTGAAAAGGGTCTTTAATGCAACCTATTATCTGATGTTGAATTGCCAGGCAGGCAGTCATATGGCCAATACTTGAACACCTCCAGGGAGGTGAAAATTTCTGCATCTTAAGACAGCCCACTCGAGGAATAGATGTCTTTTTTTTAATATAACTCTTTCCTCAGTGGTTCATATGCTTTCACGTGGTAACTTACAACCATTGGTCAGTATTCTATTGCTTTATTATATATGGCCAAATGCTGTCTTTTTTTTTCACAAATATAGGTCTTGGTTCTTCATAAACCTGGGAGTTTCTTTTTTTTTTTTTTAATTTTAGTTTTTTATTTTTTAAATTTTAAAATCTTTAATTCTTACATGCATTCCCAAACATGAACCCCCCTCCCACCTCCCTCCCCATAACATCTTTCTGGGTCATCCCCATGCACCAGCCCCAAGCATGCTGCATCCTGCGTCAGACATAGACTGGCGATTCAATTCACATGATAGTATACATGTTAGAATGTGATTCTCCCAAATCATCCCACCCTCTCCCTCTCCCTCTGAATCCAAAAGTCCGTTATACACATCTGTGTCTCTTTCCCTGTCTTGCATACAGGGTCGTCATTGCCATCTTCCTAAATTCCATATATATGTGTTAGTATACTGTATTGGTGTTTTTCTTTCTGGCTTACTTCACTCTGTATAATCGGCTCCAGTTTCATCCATCTCATCAGAACTGATTCAAATGAATTCTTTTTAACGGCTGAGTAATACTCCATTGTGGAGTTTCTTAAGATATGTAAAGACAGAGATTGTTGATCTCCTCTTCAGCTCTGTCTTGTAAGGCCCTATGCACTTTCTCCATGAAGACAACAACTATATTGATAGGAACATAACCCAAAGCTGAGCTGAATTCCAAAACACTATGGCCATGAGCTTCCCTAGTCTGTTTTCCAGTTTTTGTAGAAAAATAAATTAGACCATCACAACATAGTTTTTCTTAGTAAATTTGTATTAGCTTCTTGTCACCACCTCCTCTACAAAGGGCCCTGAACAAATCTATAACAATCAGCTCTGTCTTTTCCAGAACATACATTAAGTGCTCAGGTCATTGTTCCTCAATTTTTCTCTTTATTCATGAAAATCCGAATTAGTTCTTTATATTCAACTTTCTAATATTTCTCTCACTTTACAATCAGTTCTTTAAAAATTATAAATAGGGATTCATCGATTTTACCCACAAGTCATTTTTCTGTCTTGGAGATGTATTCATTCAGATTAAGATTTGAATTCATAGAAGCTGTGTATTTCCTTCAAAACAATTCCGTCTACCTTCAGCTTCATAATACTTCTTAAGAAAACTTGATCTGCCAATACAATTCACTTTGATCAGATTTCCTGATGAAACTAAGCTTCTATGAAATTCAGCAAGGATTATACTTTAAGGGACATATCATGAAGCTGGCTTCCAAAGTTCACAAAATGAAATTAAATTGTGGAAACAAAATTTGGGTTCTAATTTATTATTTTCTTCACAATAGGAATCTCTGAATTTGGAAGGGAAAAAATCAGGATGAGATAAGGCTTTTTTTTTAGATGACTAAACGAAAAGATATTTATAGACCTTTCCGATCCCTTAGTTCATATATTCACATGATTCTCTGATTGAGAAAATGAATGGAAAAATACTCCTAACAAATACCAAAGTGTCTGCGAAATTCACACTTGACCAGAATAAAATAAGTGAAAATTTTCTTCAGATTGCATTTTTGTTGGTATTGGACGAAAGTGTGTATGTGTGCATGTGTGTTTGTACATTATTTGTTGTAAAGCTTTTACAACAAAGCTTTCTCTTCCATTTGTGCAGTTATATTACATGGGTGGATGCTTATTTTTTTTTAGAAAATGGCAATCTCAGTAAACAAGGGTGAAACTGAGAGATGGAGGGTTGTCTTAGGCACGTTCATTGTTTCTTTATATCCTACTTAAGCCGATGAAAAAAAATCTCCAACTGATAAATCGTTATGACATTATAAATAATCTTTTATCTTCTTTGGTGGTCTCTGAGGTTCACATAATTGGAGGGTTAAAAACCTTTTTTGTTTCTTTCTTCTTCCCATGCCATTAGTATAGAAGGAGATCATAAAAAAGGCCAGCCAGAAGGGGTTTAACTGTTACTGAGTCAACATTTGACAGTCACACTCTATTCTGTCATTTCATGCATGTGCTTTTTATGACTTTTATAGCTCTGTGGGCTTTATTTCAGGGATGTTCATTATGATAGCTGATCCACAGCCCATCTCTTTGTGTTTGTTTGTGTGATGGTAAGCACAGCTCATCACTTATAAATCCCAGTTTCAAGGAGTCATAGAGGAAGCATCTACTCATGTACTGTTTAGGCTTAGGACAGTAAGGAAGTATATCTACTTCCTGTAAAGCACAATTTGTGTGGGTTTCTTTTGTTTTGTTTTGACTGCTCCATGAAATATCAACAAGGATGTGCATTTGAGCCTTTACAAACACCATGAATTTTTAGTTGTTTTTTATGTAAGCTGAAGAAATGGAATAGGAGTACTTTTCAATTTAAATAGTACTAGTCTTATATCACGCCTGAGTAATAAATGGAAAATATAAAAGATTAAGTATATTATCAGGGATGATACACAGGAGGAGAAGAAAAATCCCAACAACTTTTAGAGTTGTTACAAGCATCTCCATTTTAATGCATATTTGTCCACTATGGTCATGGACAATAAAGGATCATAATCATAGCAGGATACTTAATATGCATATTGAAATAACTATTCCTGTAATTCTTATATTCTAGGAAGAATATTTTTCTTTTCCATTTCTCTCATTTAATTTTTCTGTAATGTTAAAAGTATATCTTCTTCATTTTTTAAACTTAATAAGTACCTATCATTTATTAAAACCCCATTTTACAAATTAGGACCCTGAAACTCAGGAAGGTTAATTGTCTTAAGTAATATGGCTAATGTATATGACAGAGTTTAGTTATCTCATGTTCCTGATCCCAAAGTCATTATTTTCTATATAGGTTATTGCCTGTATTTTTAAATATGTCCTTTAACCATTGATCTGTAGCCTTTTGCCATTTGGAATATTGTTGGCCTAAAAAGCACTGATCTTTAATGACCGCTTCTAATCAACTAATTACCCACATCTCTTTAGCTATTTCTTGGCTCTCCTTGTTGATTCCCACCGTAGCCTGGTGTCATGGACAAACAGTGCATGTGCTGTTTTCCATTATTCAAGTTATTGGATAAGCCACAGAACCTGAGACCAGCTGCCAGGTCCCTGAGAGAATATTAACACATTAATAATGGTTCTTTGAATTTGAGTTTTAGAGTTATTCATCTGACCCCAAGAAACTATATTGTCTAAAACTTTCTTTTCTTCTGTAGATTAGATACAATTCACTTGAATGTTTGTCCAAGTCAACATGGGATCAGAAATTTTTTTTTCTAGTAAAAACAGACTTTACCTAAAGTTTCTCCTTGATCTTAGTAAACTCACAAAGTTGTATAGATTTGATTAGCTAGAGAGGACTCATCTTTCCAAAGGAACTCTAGTTGTAATCCAATAGGAAGTTTTTATCCAAGAGAGAAAGCATATGGGTCATCTTCTTTGGTCATTATTTGCAAATACTCAGGACTGTTTCATGTTGACTTCTTTGTAGTCATTAATCTGTTTACACCCTGTATTCTGATGTTCCTCGGGGCTGTTCAGAATTTTGGCCAGTAATGCTTTAAATTTGCTTTTTCTTGTTGTTGTTGTTCGCTTTATTTCTAATAGGAAAAAAGTTAAAGAGAGAAGATGAATGAATCTTGTAAGTTTCAGAACAGTGTTTGAATAGCATTGAGAGGGCAGTTTAAAGAATAAGTGCTGTACTGATTTGTGTTTCAGAACCCTGCTCTTAAGAGTGGGGGTATGTAGGGGTATTTTTCTGTACAAATTCTTGACTAATGTGCTCTTTATCAGCCAGTGGAATTAAGAGTATAATTGGTAAAATTGTCACCTCTACATATCAATGTATTTTTCTGTTTTCACAAAAGCATTTTCTTCGCTATTTCTTATTTTCAGCAACTTCCCATTTACCAGCTCTCCACCTGATATATACTGCCCTCATTTTGATTCAGCTGCCTCTATTTCAGTGCAGTTCAGTTTTCAGTCAGTCATGTCCAACTCTTTGCAACCCATGAAATGCAGCATGCCAGGTTTCCCCGTCCATCACCCACTCCCAGAGCTAGCTCAAACTCATGTCCATCAAGTCAGTAATGCCATCCAACTACCTCATCCTCTGCCATCCTCTTCTCCTCCTGCCTTTAATCTTTCCCAACACCTGGGTCTTTTCCAATGAGGCAGCTCTCTGCATCAAGTGGCCAGAGTATTGGAGTTTTAGCTTTAACATCAGTCCTTCCAATGAATATTCAGGGCTGATTTCCTTTAGGATGGACTAGATGGATCTCCTTGCAGTCCAAGGGACTCTGAAGAGTCTTCTCCAACACCACAATTCAAAAGTATCAATTCTTTGGCGCTCCGTTTCTTTATAATACAACTCTCACAGCCATACACGACTACTGGAAAAACAATAGCTTTGACCATGCAGACCTTTGTTGGCAAAGTAATGTCTCTGCTTTTTAATATGCTATCTAGATTAGTCATAGCTTTTCTTCCAGGAAGCAAGCATCTTTTTATTTCATGGCTGCAGTCACCATGAAACCAGCAGTGGTTTTGGAGCCCAAGAAAATAAAGTCTGTCACTGTTTCCATTGTTTCCCTTCTGTTTGCCATGAAGTGATGGGACAGGATGCCATGATGTTCGTTTTTTGAATGTTGAGTTTTAAGCCAGCTTTTTCACTCTCCTTTTTCACTTACATCGAGAGGTTCTTTAGTTCTTCTTTGCTTTCTGCCATAAGGGTGGTGTCATCTGTGTATCTGAGATTATTGATATTTCTCCCGGCAATCTTGCTTCCAGCTTATGCTTTATCCAGTGCAACATTTCGCAAAATGTACTCTGCATATGGACAGCAGGAAAAGGCAAAAAGATATGACACTGAAATATGAAGTCCAGTGCTGTAAAGAACAATATTGTATGAATCAAGATAAATTGGAGGTGGTCAAACAGGAGATGACAACAGTAAACATCAACATTTTAGGAATCAGTGAATTAAAATGGACTGAAATGGGCCAATTTAAATCAGATGGCCATTATATCTACTCCTGTGGGCAAGAATCCCTTAGAAGAAATGGAGTAGCCCTCATAGTCAATGAAAGAGTCCAAAATGGAGTTCTTGAGTGTAGTCTCAAAAACGAAAGAATGACCTCTGTTTGTTTCCAAGGCAAACCATTCAGTATCACAGTAATCCAAGGCTATGCTCTGACCGGTAATGCTGAAGAAGCTAAAGTTGAATGGTTCTATAAAGACCTACAAGAACTTCTAGAACTAACACCCAAAAAAAGATGTCCTTTTCTTTATAGGGGATTGGAATGCAAAAATAGGAAGTCAAGAGATACCTGGAGTAATAGGCAAGTTTGGCCTTGGAGTACAAAATGAAGCAGGGCAGAGGCTAATAGAGTTTTGCCAAGAGAATGCATTGGAATAGCAAACCCTCTACCAACAACACAAGAGAAGACTCTACACATGGACATCACCAGATGGTCAATACCGAAATCAGACTGATTGTATTCTTTGCAGCCAAAGATTGAGAAGCTCTATAGGGTCAGCCAAAACAAGACTGGGAGCTGACTGGGGCCCAGATAGTGAACTCCTTATTGCCAAATTCAGGTCTAAATTGAACTAGGGAAAACTGGGAGCTGACTGTGGCCCAGATAGTGAACTCCTTATTGCCAAATTCAGGCCTAAACTGAACTAGGGAAAACCATTAGACCATTGAGATATGACCTAAGCAGATCCCTTATGATTATACAGTAGAAGTGACAAATAGATTCAAGGGATTAGATCTGATGGACAGAGTGCCTGAAGAACTATGGATGGAGGTTTGTGACATTGTACAGGAGGCAGTGATCAAGAACACCCCCAAGAAAAAGAAATGCATAAGGGCAAAATAGTTGTCTCAGGAGGCCTTACAGATAGCTGAGAAAAGAAGAGAAGTGAAAGGCAAAGGAGAAAAGCAAAAATACACCCATTTGAATCCAGAGTTCCAAAGAATAAAAAGGAGAGATAAGAAAGCCTCCCTCAGTGATCAATGCAAAGAAATAGAGGAAAACAGTAGAATGAGAAAGACTAGAGATCTCTTCAAAAAATATTAGAGATACCAAGGGAATATTTAATGCAAAGATGGGCACAATGAAGGACAGAAATGGTATGGACCTAACAGAAGAAGAAGATATTAAGAAGAGGTGGCAAAAATTCACAGAAGAGCTATACAAAAAAGATTTTCATGACCCAGATAACCATGATGGTGTGATCACCCACCTAAAGCCAGACATCCTAAATTGCAAAGTCAAGTGGGCCTTAGGAAGCTTCACTAAGAAAAAAGCTAGTGGAGGTGATGGAATTCCACTTGAGCTATTTCAAATCCTGAAAGATGACTCCATGAAAGTGCTGCACTGGATATGCCAGCAAATTTGGAAAATGCAGTAGTGGCCGCAAAGCTGGAAACGGTCAGTTTTCATTCCAATCCCAAAGGCAATGCCAAAGAATGCTCAAACTACTGCACAATTGCACTCATCTCACATGCTAACAAAGTAATGCTCAAAATTCTACAAGCCAGGCTTCAACAGCACATGAACCATGAACTTCCAGATGTTCAAGCTGGATCTAGAAAAGGCAGAGGAACCAGAGATCAAATTTCCAACATCTATTGGATCATCAAAAAAGCAAGAGAGTTCCAGAAAAACATCTATTTCTGCTTTATTGACTATGCCATAGCCTTTGACTATGTGGATCACAAAAAACTGTGGAAAATTCTATGGGAATGCCAGACCACCTGACCTGCCTGCTGAGAAAACTGTGTGCAGGTTAGGAAGCAACACTTAGAGCTGGACATGGAACAACAGACTGGTTCCAAATTGGGAAACGATTACGTCAAGGTTGTATATTGTCACCCTGCTTATTTAACTTGTATGCAGAGTACATCATGAGAAACGCTGGGCTGAATGAAGCACAAGCTGGAATCAAGATGCCTGGGGAAAATATCAATAATCTCAGATACACAGATGACACTACCTTTATGGCAGAAAGTAAAGAAGAACTAAAGAGCCTCTTGATAAAAGTGAAAGAGGAGAGTGAAAAAGCCAGCTTAAAACTCAACATTCAAAAAATGAACATCATTGCATCCTGTCCCATCACTTCATGGCAAATAGATGGAGAAACAATGAAAACAGTGGCACTTGATTTTCTTGGGCTCCAAAACCACTGCACATGGTGACCTTAGCCATGAAATAAAAACATGCTTGCTTCCTGGAAGAAAAGCTATGACCAACCTAGACAGCATATTAAAAAACAGAGATGTTACTTTGCTGACAAAGGTCAATCTAGTCAAGGCTATGATTTTTCCAGTAGTTACGTATGGATGTGAGAGTTGTACTTTAAAGAAAGCTGCTGCTGCTGCTGCTGCTAAGTCACTTCAGTCATGTCCGACTCTGTGTGACCCCATAGACAGCAGCCTATTAAGCTCCGCCCCTGGGATTCTCCAAGTGCTGTAGAATTGATGCTTTTGAACTGTGGTATTGGAGAAGATTTCCAAGAGTCCCTTGGACTGCAAGGAGATTCATCCAGTCAATCCTAAAGGAGATCAGCCTTGAATGTTCATTGGAAGGACTGATGTTAAAGCTAAAACTCCGATACTTTGGCCACCTGATGTGAAGAACTGACTCATGGAAAAGACCCTGATGCCTGGAAAGACTGAAGGCAGGAGGAAAGGGGATGACAGAGGATGAGATGGTTGGATGGCATCACTGACTTGATGGACATGAGTTTGAGCAAGCTCCAGGTGTGGGTGATGGACCGGCAAGCCTGGTGTGCTGCAGTCATGGGGATATAAAGAGTCAGTCATGACTGAGCAACTGAACTGAACCCTGCATATAAGTTAAATAAGCAGGGTGAGAATATACAGCCTTAATGTACTCCTTTCCCAATTTGGAAGCAGTCTGTTGTTCCGTGTTCGGTTCTAACTGTTGCTTCTTGACCTGCATACAGACTTCTCAGGAGGCAAGTAAGGTGGTCTTGTAGTCTCATATCTTTAAAAATTTAGAATGGATTAATTTCATTATGATAACTTTGGGAATCACCTTTATCAGTAATATTCACACATTTGGAAAGGAACTCTTTAACCTAAGTTTCAGAATCAAATGGTTGAGTTTTAGTCATGACAGTGCACAGGTGGTCTCTTTGGGAAGGGGATGGCCAGTGATGTATGGGATTAGACAAACTGAAATGAAAAGAATCTTCCCAGTGTACCAGCATCTGTGCTTTATATCATTTGGCTGATTCTCCTACTATATTCCTGAATAGATTGAATTTAGAGTTTTGAAGACTATTCTTATATCCAGGTCATTCTTTTGGCAATTCAGTGTATTACCGGGAATCTTGTTTATACAAAGATACCTGTATACAGAAGAACTAAATATGAACTTTTACAGCAGGATCAATTTTTGTCTGAAATTGTATAGCTAATTATTTACAATAACCACTGTATTATATATATTATATATATGTATATATATACACACACATATATACACATAGACGTATATATACACATACCATATATTTATCAAGTAACCATTCCTGTGTTTTATGATATACCCCCTTACCTTAATTCTTCTGTCTTCTGAATTTATTGTCAGTGAGAGTTTTTAAATTTTGTCAATGTTACCATTTTGATTTACATGCTATTAAAGGTTAGTTTCCATTCTAACCCTAAAGAAAGGCAATGTCCAAGAATGCTGAAACTACCACACAGTTGCACTCATCTCACACGCTAGTAAAGTGATACTCAAAAATTCTCCAAGCCAGGCTTCAACAATACGTGAACCGTGAATTTCCAGATGTTCAAGCTGGTTTTAGAAAAGGCAGAGGAACCAGAGATCAAATTGCCAACATCTGCTGGATCATCAAAAAAGCAAGAGAGTTCCAGAAAAACATCTATTTCTGCTTTATTGACTATGCCAAAGCCTTTGACTGTGTGGATCACAATACACTGTGGAAAATTCTGAAAAAGATGGGACTATCAGACCACCTGACCTGCCTCTTGAGAAACCTATATGCAGGTCAGGAAGCAACAGTTAGAACTGGACATGGAACAACAGACTGGTTTCAGATAGGAAAAGGAGTGCATCAAGGCTGTATATTGTCACCCTGATTATTTAACTTATAAACAGAGTACATCATGAGAAACACTGGGCTGGAAGAAGCACAAGCCGGAATCAAGATTGCCAGGAGAAATATCAATAACCTCAGATATGCAGATGACACCACCCTGATGGCAGAAAGTGAAGAAGAACTAAAAACCTCTTAATGAAAGTGAAAGAGGAGAGTGAAAAAGTTGGCTTAAAGCTCAACATTCAGAAAACGAAGATCATGGCATCTGGTCCCATCCCTTCATGGCAAATAGATGAGGAAACAGTGGAAATAGTGTCAGACTTTATTTGGGGGGCTCCAAAATCACTGCAGATGGTGACTGCAGCCATGAAATTAAAAGACACTTACTCCTTGCAAGGAAAGTTATCACCAACCTAGATAGCATATTCAAAAGCAGAGACATTGCTTTGCCAACAAAGGTCCACAGTCAAGGCTGTGGTTTTTCCAGTAGTCATGTATGAATGTGAGAGTTGGACTGTGAAGACAGCTGAGCACCGAAGAATTAGTGCTTTTAACTGTGGTGTTGGAGAAGACTCTTGAGAGTCTCTTAAACTGCAAGAAGGTCTAACCAGTCCATTCTAAAGGAGATCAGTCCTGGATGTTCATTGGAAGGACTGATGCTGAAGCTGAAACTCCAATACTTTGGCCACCTCATGCAAAGAGTTAACTCATTGGAAAAGACCCTGATGCTGGGAGAGATTAGGGGCAGGAGGAGAAGGGGACAACCCAGGATGAGATGGCTGGATGGCATCACCGACTCAAAGGACATGAGTTTAAGTGAACTCCGGGAGCTGGTGATGGACAGGGAGGCCTGGCGTGTTGTAGTTCATGGGGTCACTATCAAATCCACTTTGGAGTAACTAATTGAATCATTTTATTATACGCTGTGCTTTAGAGGTAGATGATTCAGTTCAGTTCAGTTCAGTTCAGTCACTCAGTCGTGTCCGACTCTTTGCAACCCCATGAACTGCAGCACGCCAGGCCTCCCTGTCTATCACCAACTCCCAGAGTTCACTCAAACTCATGTCCATCGAGTCGGTGATGCCATCCAGCCATCTCATCCTCTGTCGTCCCCTTCTCCTCCTGCCCCCAGTCCCTCCCAGCATCAGAGTCTTTTCCAATGAGTCAACTCTTCGCATGAGGTGGCCAAAGTACTGGAGTTTCAGCTTCAGCATCATTCCTTCCAAAGAACACCCAGGACTGATCTCCTTCAGAATGGACTGGTTGGATCTCCTTGCAGTCCAAGGGACTCTCAAGAGTCTTCTCCAACACCACAGTTCAAAAGCATCAATTCTTCGGCACTCATCTGTCTTCACAGCCCAACTCTCACATCCATACATGACTACTGGAAAAACCATAGCCTTGACTAGACAGACCTTTGTTGGCAAAGTAATGTCTGTGCTTTTGAATATGCTGCTGCTGCTGCTAAGTTGCTTCAGTTGTGTCTGACTCTGTGCGACCCCATAGATGGCAGCCCACCAGGCTCCCCTGTCCCTGGGATTCTCCAGGCAAGTACACTGGAGTGGGTTGCCATTTCCTTCTCCAATGCATGAAAGTGAAAAGTGAAAGTGAAGTCGCTCAATCATGTCCGACTCTTTGCGACCCCATGAACTGCAGCCCACCAAGCTCCTCCGTCCATGGGATTTTCCAGGCGAGAGTACTGGAGTGGGGTGGTTACTTATTGTAAAAACTACTTGTGACTTTCTAGCTTGTCCTTTACTAATTTCAGTAAATTAGTCCTTTAGCTTGGCCTTTATTAATTTGCTCCTTGGTAAGATGGTGCAAGATCCATACAGCTGAATGCCGAATCTTCAGAGTCACTTAACATTTCATTCTTTTTTTTACTCTGACTGCCTCATTTTGCTGTTTCTTCTTAGAAGACTTTACTTCAGAATGAAGGCACTGTGCCACGTATGTAGCATTATTGCCCTATACACTTTAAAATCAAAACCTGAGAGGCAATCCATGCCCAGTACATTCCTCAAAGATAGTAAAGTCTTCATTGACCCAGAGACTCTAATATTATGCTGATGGAATGTGGTTTGTTCTTTTTTTCTTTTTTAATGTAACTGTCTTCTATTTTAGCAGCTACATTTACTATAACGATAGCCTGTTAAGCTGGTGTCCTTGGTGCTCTTGGGCTTGGCTGAATATATACAGCAGACTCTCAGCAAAAAAAATTCAGAACATACAAAGCAGCTGAAATTACCATTTTCATCTCCAAAACAAATTGGGCAAGGCTGTATGTTTTTAAATATATAATTTATTTCAATGTCAGTAGTATATAATCTTATAGAACTAAAGTTGATATAAACTCTTTTGTTTCCAGTTCCCCTATTGTATTTTATATCAGTTGACAATTTAAGATATTTTTCTATTAAATCAGGTATCCAGCTTTGATGAACAGAGACATGGATTCCAAAGCCACTAAATTAAGAGAATTTTTCATCTAGTATAGTTGTACTACTGTCAGAGATCTTGTAGATATAAAGTACGTACTGTGTGAAGAATTTCAATATCCTATTGGTTCTTGATAGAAACATTCGTTGAGTCCCTTCCCTGTAATAATTATCTTAAACAGTTGATTATTTTCTGTGAACATTTTATTGTGTCATTTTATAGCTGTTCTGCAGTAAATGTGATTCATTTGTGTAATTCATGACTGTGTTCCTGAGAAAATGAAGTGCATAATTAAAAAGAAACCTGGGCAAGTTTTATGAAATCCAATAGGTGCTTTTCTGAAAGCTGTTCTGGAACCATATCACCCTCAGATCAATGATGGAGAGTGCTAGAGAAAGTTGTAAACCTTTTATTGTATGCATTTCTGTGCTTCAAAATCACCCAATTACTTAACTTGGAAATAGTTTAAAAATCTCATGTGGTTTAGATTAAGCATTATATTTTTCTTGAAAATAATTTACTTTGTGATGCCATGTTCTCGTGAATTCAAATCAAGCACTGCATGCTTTCAAATGACTTGATGTCTTTGCAGAGCTAATTTTGGTATATTTGTTATCTCAAATAATTCGCCAATTCAATATTTTGGCTTAGCAATCCAAATCAAATTGTGGTCCAAGTAGCAGGCACTCACATCAAATGTACAGAGACTTGACAAGCAATTAGCAATGAATATTTAAACGTCTTCATTACCCTTACATGAGAGATGCAGATGGCATTTAGGGAGATGGCAACCAGAGGACACTACTGTGAATTACGTTTCTATCATTTGGTCACCTGACTATTGGAAGACTTTCTCTGGGCCCCATGCCACTTCTATACTTCTACTGTCTGGCTAAAAATAAAGTAGGCATTCCAAATGCTGTAAAAACAGGTTGCTTCCATGAAATTTCTATGCACATTTTGTGATTTTGGAAGGTTGTCTCCAAGGATCCCAGCAAACATCCTTGCGGCTTAGCAAACCCAAATGCCAAGACTGTATAAGGGGATTCTGTGAATCAGAGTTCCTTCAAAATTCCTACTGATTGTTGACTTCAGTTACCTCAGTATAACGGGCTGAATGTGCAGAGGTGAATAAATCAACATCTCATCACTTCCTGAAGCAAATGTACTCAAAGGGGGGAAGAAAATAAGTTTTAGTGTTGTTACAAACATGGCCCATATATGGCCCAAAGGGGGGAAAAAAGTCTTTGAATAATTATAATTTCCAGACTGAGATCTCATTATAAAATTTTTTTTAAGGAAAAAACAACACTGGAGAGTCTGACTCAGCAACTGGCGGTCAAACAGAATGAAGAAGGAAAATTTAGCCATGCCATGATGGATTTCAATATGAGTGGAGATTCTGATGGTTTGTGAAAGTTTTCATATCTATTCCAGTATTGTGCACAAGTATCTGTTTAATGCCAATTAAAACTACTAAAAATTATACCAGACAGCCACCTCATACCTGATCATTACAGTAAGAGTTCACATGTTCTCCCCAGCACACTCTGTGAGATAACATCTATTACAGATAAAAGAGATTGGCCCTTAGGAATCTGTAGTCATTTTTTCCAAGACCACAGAGCTGTAAGTGCCAAAGGGCAGGTCTAAGATTCAAGATGGTGTGATTATAAAGCGCATGCTGTCAATCATCATTTCCCCTCTCAATTCCATATTTCTTACACCTGAAACAAACTTTTCAGAAATCTGTTATCCCTAAGCTCATTTTAAAGGTTTCATTTGTCAAACCCTGACCAGAATACAGAGCTCAGAAGACCTTTTCAGGATAGTTTCTTGCATTTGGGATCCTTTCCCTCTTAATGCTATCTACCATACAGTCAAATGTCCTGCCTACACTCTGTAACACATCTAGAATTCAAACTGTGCAGCCTCACGCTTCCCACATGTAACTCGAGCCTTCTGTTGTCTATATCATCTCTGAATGTTCTAAACATCCACAGGGACAACTAAATAAATTGATGCTCTAATTCTAATAGCACAGCAAAGAGGGGAAAGAGTGCTTTCCCTCTTACACTTAGCGCCGACTGGGAACCCCTCTCCCAGATTAGGTGGCATACACGCATTTTAAGAGCATGTTCCTCAATTTTACTACAGCAGAAAATCCCTATATATAGAAAAGACTGCCCCAGTTCCAACCAGTGAGAAGGTAAGGGACTAGCCAAGCTTGAGCATTTGACCAATAATTCTGCTGAGGCCAAATTTGAATAAATTGGATATCTAAAAAAAGTCTGTTTTTCTAGCCTGTTGGATCCAAACATTTCCTTCCATCTTCTAGTCTGCTTAGCTAAGATAAACCTGATCTAAGTACTTGCAAAGAACTTGTTTAGCTCTGATGAAGTCACATAATGTTCATTTTAAGGCTTATGTTGCTGTAAGGTGTAAGAACAAGAAAAGGCAGATGTGCAGATGACCATTTGCTAGCTACAAACCCATTTTAGAGAGATGCCACCATATATTGGCACTCATTTTTGTCAGTAAAACAACACTTACTGGTAATAACACATTTCATAAATTTTAAGTTGTATTAGCATGATAAAATATACCCATGGTACTCAGCATTAAAACATCAAAATGTTTGTTGCTGTTACGTGTTAAACTCAGTCATGCTTGTATGCAAAATATTTTCCAATCTTCATCAGACCAAAGAGTATATTACGAAAGAGAAATAATGAGAAATTCCAAATATGCTGTGTTTTCTGTTTGCTGCTGTCGAGGTCATCAAGTCTGGGTCATTTTGGTTAATTCCTATTCCTTCAGATTAAGACAGGAAAAGGAGTATGAAGGAAGAAAAAAAGCAGAATCAGTGCTTTTGTTGATTATACAAATTCTCAAAACCCCCAAAATATTGAAATTTTTACCCGTTACCGGAATATATCTCTTTCATATTTTATAATGATAACCCTGGAAAACTTAGTGCCAGAGATCTACATTTTGCTTCTTCTTATTTTCTTTGCCTAAATTCAAGTATCTCAGGAAGCAGTTTAATCTGCTGAAGCCATTCTACAAAATTGGATAAAGCATAGAGGACTGATTGAAGCTCCTAAAGGTTCCAGTGTCACTCCTGGTTGTGTTTCATCCTGAGTCTCCCTGATTGAAATGTACTTATCAATGGATCTCTTTGGATAAATTAGATGTTGGGAGAAAATTCAGGAAAATGAACATATTATCTTTTTCACCTTATATATGTAACTGTAGACTTCCTAAGAAACCATTGTAATGTAACTATTCATTTGTTCTTTTCCCACCATTTTTGTACATCTTTTGAGAAGCAGACTAACATTGCTGCATTAGCACATTTCATGCATTTATTAGCACATAATTTCAAAGAAAAGCCAAACACAATACAGGAGATATCTGTATTGTATTTTAACCTCAAATATCTATTTAGTAGTGTTTTTATTTATATAGCCTCAGAGGGAGTAAAAGGACATGAGTAGGCTATGTTCTGACAGTCTCCAGGTAACAGAGATACTTCTTTACCCATAGTCACCCATTCTGCTGAATAGATTGGTGTCTCACAATTTTGTGAACTTTTTGACGTAATATTTCTACACTACCAGCATGCCTGTTGACCTAACCCAACTATCTTCATTGCAGTTTGCATCGAATATTTTTCTTGTGATGGTTTCTTGTGTGGTCTTGAAAGTGAACAGTGTACAGTCCTTTGAAAGAAAGGAAAAATATATTAGAAATGAATTTAAAAATACAAATATATTTGGTACCACAAGGCTTATCACAAAAAAACTTCATAAACAAGCATCTGACTCAAGAACTGGAAGTACCGTTATCAGATATGCTTTTAATTTTCAGATATTTTAATAGACTGTAAAACAATAATGCAAGGAAGGGATTGCCAAAAGTTTTAACACTAATGTGAAGCAATGTTCCCTGTTTTTAGGAAGTGCTGGAGTCTCAGAATCAAGAATTTATAGAGAATCCAGGGGGCGTGGTAGCAATGAACCCCACATAAAACGTCCAATGAATGCCTTCATGGTGTGGGCTAAAGATGAACGAAGGAAAATCCTTCAAGCCTTTCCTGACATGCACAACTCCAACATCAGCAAGATACTGGGTAAGAAGAGTATTAAGGGTTCAGTGATGTGTGAAATACAGGTACAATTTTGTTCTCAGCATTTGCTGAAAGAGATTGGGTTTGGAAGCTAAACAGCTCATGTTTTCTACATATCTAAAAAAGAAGTACCCTTATTGAGCCTTCTCTTCTGACTATGAAGCATTCCACATTCATCAAGAAATAATGCCCAAATTCTGTGTGTTTCTATACTGTTAAGTCACTTCAGTCATGTTCAACTCTGTGAGACCCCATAGATGGCAGCCTACCAGGCTCCTCCGTCCCTGGGATTCTCCAGGCAAGAACACTGGAGTGTGTTGCCATTGCCTTCTCCAATGCGTGAAAGTGAAAAGTGAAAGTGAAGTCACTCAGTGGTGTCTGACTTTTCACAAGCCCGTGGACTGCAGCCCACCAGGCTCCTCCGTCCATGGGATTCTCCAGGCAAGAGTACTGGAGTGGGCTGCCATTGCCTTCTATACTAGTTGTTGCAATATTTTCTCTTCTCTAAAAATCTAAAAAATATTTGTACTAAGACTAAGGGAAAGGGTTCTTTTCATACAAGACTCTCAGTATTGGTATTGGTATTATTTTGCTTTGTAAACACCATTGAATTCATCATGTCACTGGGGCAGGAGTGAAGAAGGAAATGATGTCTGCTCTAATACTATAATTGAGAATCAGTTTAGGCTGTCAGCACACAATTTGTTGGGTGTGCATTATTTAGTTTTTACTTTTGGTAACCTTACATGTATTTTCAGTATCATTTAAAAAGGGACTTTTCCTGCTATTGCAACTTTTACCTTAACAGATGACAAAATACATACATAGACACTGAAGCACACAACAAAACTGGGTGAGAGGAAAGAGTGCCTATTAGATACCAGTTTAAGTCTCAGAAAGAAGGATGGGAAGATTCCATTTCTTTGGTGTAGTTCTCTTGACATCATCATCATCATCTTCACCACCTTTATCTTCAAGAGCATAGTGTGTAGGTTCTGGACAACCTAAGCAAATTTTTATTATTCTTTGAATTCTAAGAGCTAAATAATAAAAACTAGAAGAGGAACACTGTATCAGCACATTTTGTCTTTGACAAATAAGTAGCAAAATTTGTCAAAGTTATTAAAGCATTGTTAAAATCCATATGCACTTGGAATTACATGCAGCTCATGCAGTGTGCCTTTTGATTCTTTACATTTAGGAATCAATCATCTGAAAGTAGTAACTAAACATGTAATGTGTTTTTATGATCCCATATTTTCCAACAATGGTAATAGATGCTTCCCAGTCCACAGTGTACATTTGTAATGAAGCAAAAAGAAACAAAAATCATTTACTGCTTAAACCTGTGACTCAGTTTTTATCAAAATGATTTTGAGATCTTTAGATGAAGCTTATCTCAAAATATATGAACATGTGAAGCTTTTTGTGTACATAAACATGAATATATTTATGCATAAATATGTATCAATCTATAATAAAAAAACTGGAACTGAACAAAAGGAAATGGACATGTTTCTGCACCTCTATCTCTCATCTGTTCTTCTTTTTATGACTATATATTCTACCTTCCATATGAATTTTTTCGTTAAAAAAATACCATATCTGTTTCATTTGGAAAAACTCTATAAAACAATAAAGTACTTTATGTAAGCTTATATTTTAATGTAAGCTTATATTTTATGTAAGCTCACATTTTAATACATCAGTTATAATCACATTAGAAATTCCCAAATTTCAAAAAAAAAAAACCTAAAAACTAAGACTATTTAACCTGTGTGTATATCATTCAATTTATGTGCCTGAATACTAAAAAAATAATAATGACTGATTAAAACCTTACTGCAGATATAACAGGAATATTATTCTGGATGACATAAAATAATTTAGGAAATAGAGCAAAAGCCTTCATGGGAAAGAGATGTCTGGCTAAAAGAATTCCTTTCTGATCTGAAGGAGAAAATACTACAATGACTATATGATCATATGACTATATGATAGTGACTATATGATATGACTATATGGCTGCATGAAAGAGAATGCTGCCTAATTTAATTAAGATTTTTCAGTGAAATCGTGCTAATTAAATATATAGCAGAAAAAAATCCACTAAGGTCTTGGGCTTCAATATTTAGTCATAGCTTCAAACAAATAAATGATCTTCAAATACCCACAAGATCATTCTGAATGGCTCATTTCATATAAAAGTACAAAGAAAGCTTGATGTTTTCCTTTTTACTGATTGTTTTGGATAACAGCCTCCGACAGCATGCCGCTAATTCATTCTGCTTAAAACAGGCGCTTGAGCTGGGTTGACATTTTACGTAGTCTCTGGGGATCCTAGTTGACATTTTAAAGGGCTTCTAAGCATTTTATAATACCCTAAAATCTGGTTTTAATAAGCCATTCTGCTGAAATTGTTAACATAAGGAATCACCTTTTACTGTTTGGCACTAGATCAGGAATGGGGGACATCTTTTTCTGATTAGATATACAGTAGTGGAGGAAAATGTGCAAATTCATTACAGACCCCGTG
Source organism: Ovis canadensis (assembly GCF_042477335.2). Taxonomy (NCBI): domain Eukaryota; kingdom Metazoa; phylum Chordata; class Mammalia; order Artiodactyla; family Bovidae; genus Ovis; species Ovis canadensis. The sequence goes on from NC_091247.1 coordinate 197,889,227, forward strand.
GAGATGACACTGTTGCTCAGCCCAAACCCTTCATTTTTATTGTATTGCCAGGTTTAGAAAGGGAAAGAGCACTTTTAAGATTGGTTTTTTTTTTCATTTTGAACGTCAGAAATTTTTGATTGAATCTTCCTATATGTCATCAGGAGGAATACCTAAATGTACTTGATTCTTTTTTCATTGTCAAACGCTAGTCTTTTGAAAACAACAGGTGACTTACTTCTTGTACATGGTCAGAGTGAGGAACCAGCCACACCCAAATCAAGGAGATGTTTTCATCTTTGGAAGGTATCCAAAACACTATCCTCCCATTTTCATCTGCTGTGTTTAGGGGGTTGCAGTACTGTTACAAACAATGGTGGTTGTACCTGCAAAGCCACTGAAACCAAAACCAAACTTGTCATTTGATTAACTTCATTCAGAAGCTATTCTTAAAAAATGGAAACTGCATTTGCCACCAAAATGAACCACTGTACTGATGAATCATAAAATAGAGTAGTTAGCTTAAGCATTAACTGGGTCAAAATGGTCCTTTAATTCTTAATTTTGAAAAGACATGTAATAGTGAGATGGCCCTATTTTTTTAAACATAGTTTAGAATTCAATGACACTTCCAGAGAATTTATATTATCTAATGTCAAATATTTTGATTCCAGTTCATACAGAGTTAGAAACCAACTTACTTGAGAATTTATGCATCTTTTACTTTTTCCTGGGCATGTTAGCCAGAACAATGTTAAGTTCCTCTACTCCTTATTCCCACTGCAAGATCTTGACCATTTCATTCTTCCTCCCTAGGCTATTCTTCTCTTTCTATCCCTATAGGAGTCATTTTTGCAGCAGTGCCTTCCTGACCTATAGAATCCTGATCCCATCTCCTTATGATATGTTCTCATAGCTTCCTGTACTTTCCACAATTGTAACTGAAATTATACATTTGGCAATGACATATTTAATCTATTTCTCCTTAGCTGGAATATAAGCTCGAAGAAAATAGGTATCATAATGACTCATCACAGCATATAGTTAATATAGCATCATGCATATAGTAGGAAATCTTAAAATAGCTCTTACCTTCCAAGGCATATTACTATGAGGCATAAACATTCCCTTTCCTTAGAGAAAATTTCTTTTTTGATCTAACAGAACATTTAAACTTAGGGAAGAATCTTTGGCAATTCCTATCCTAACTGAGAATGCTAGTTCTTTTGTTCTACTGGTGATATTTTAAGTCAACTATTCCTTGAGCCACTGTTCGATTTATCTTGTTATTCAGTAAGTTATTCTGGTAAGTTCACTTTTCCACACCCTGTTCTGAGGTTAAAAATTCTGGTATACATACTTACAAGACAATCCACAAGAAGAATTGATCCAGTTCAATAGTATTATAGTTTTATTTGTGTTTATATTTGCCCTAAGAGCAGCATGATTTCCAAGCGCCTCTAGGAAATAATGTTAGATAATAAAGAGTGTGAGCATGTACCTACAAATGATATGACCTGAGCAGCTGACTAAATGTTGGACACTGCATTTAAACACAAACTTGAGAAAGGAATCGAAAAATAAACTCTGATATTTGAACTGTAACCTGAATTCCTGTTATAAATACAATGAAATCATATTGACTCTCTAGGTTGGAAAAAATTTGTTTATAAATCTTTGTAATATTTACATGGATATACCCACCCAGGCAACATCTGTTCCAACAGGAAACAATTCCAAGGGAAGAGAAGGCCCTTTCTCTTCATTTCTTTAATAAACGTAACAGCCCAACAGTTAGAACTGGACATGGAAAAACAGACTAGATCCAGATAGGAAAAGGAGTACATCAAGGCTGTATATTGTCACCCTGCCTATTTAAGTTATATGCAGAGTACATCATGAGAAACACTGGGCTGGAAGAAACACAAGCTGGAATCAAGATTGCCGGGAGAAATATCAATCACCTCAGATATGCAGATGACACCACCCTTATGGCAGAAAATGAAGAGGAACTAAAGAGCCTTTTGATGAAAGTGAAAGAGGAGAGTGAAAAAGTTGGCTTAAAGCTCAACATTCAGAAAACGAAGATCATGGCATCTGGTCCCATGACTTCATGGGAAATAGATGGGGAAACAGTGTCAGACTTTATTTTTCAGGGCTCCAAAATCACTGCAGATGGTGACTACAGCCATGATATTAAAAGACACTTACTCCTTGGAAGGAAAGTTATGACCAACCTAGACAGCATAGTCAAAAGCAGAGACATTATTTTGCCAATAAAATTCCATCTAGTCAAGGCTGTGGTTTTTCCAGTGGTCATGTATGGATGTGAGCGTTGTACTGTGAAGAAAGCTGAGCTCCAAAGAACTGATGCTTTGAACTGTGGTGTTGGAGAAGACTCTTGAGAGTCCCTTGGACTGCAAGGAAATCCAACCAGTCCATTCTAAAGGAGATCAGTCCTGGGTGTTCATTGGAAAGACTGATGCTAACGCTGAAACTCCAGTACTTTGGCCACCTCATGCGAAGAGTTGACTCATTGGAAAAACTCTGATGCTGGGAGGGATTGGGGGCAGGAGAAGAAGGGGACAACCCAGGATGAGATGGCTGGAAGGCATCACCGACTAGATGGACATGCGTTTGAGTGAACTCCGGGAGTTGGTGATGGACAGGGAGGCCTGGCATGCTGCGATTCATGGGGTCACAAAGAGTCGGACATGACTGAGAGACTGAACTGAATTGAACAACCCATATTGAGGAATTCTCAACATTTGTAGGAAAAAACAGTTCATTAGTGAGCTATTTGTATTTGAGATGTGTTATGGTTGAATGATGAATTCATTCAAAAGATTTAAGAACTTGCTTAGATTTTAGAACTTTGTAAGGCAGGTAAAGGCAGCAGTACCAGTACATATTAGGCTAATTCCTGTTATTTTTTTTCTTTGTGCATTTGGGTAGAGTTTTGGGCTTCCCTGATGGCGATAGTGGTAAAGAATCTGCCTACCATGTAGGAGACACAAGAGACACGGGTTAAATCCCAGATCAGGAAGATCCCCTGAAGGTGGGCATGGCAGCCCCAGGTATTCTTGTCTGGAGAATCCCATGGACAGAGAAGCCTGGCAGACCACAGTTCATAGAATCACAAACAGTTGTACACAACTGAAGGGACTTAGCACACACGCACAAACTGATTATCTGCAGATAAACATCCACAAATAAACATTACTACTGCTGTTTCTGTTACTACTACACATAGCCATACTGATAGAAGCAGAACTTTAAATCACATCTGTATTGTGAATAAGCATAAACCATTTTTAATTAAGCTTCAGACTTCAAAAATAAGTTGTTTTTCACAATCCTCATTGAATCCAAACCAAAATTAAAAGTGAAAGGGAAAACCAATTTGGACTAACATTACTAATACATACTTTATCACAGGAAGTGACAGTTTTATATATTCTTGAAAATATTTTAAGAGAAAAATATTACTGTAAGTTTTGCTCTCTGGCTTAAAAATATTTGATAGATCCTATGTAGTAGGTAGATAGAAGTATGTAAAGACACATGTGGTACCATACTTTTGATTTCTGTCAAACCTGAATCAGTAATCTTCAATTTAATAGTTGTGTGAGCTTTGGTAAGTTACTTCATCCATTTGAACTTCAACTTTTTCATCTTTGGAAATGGGTATAAAGGCTGTCTGCTAGTGAGATTGTGGTAAAAGGTAAAAATGAAAAAACTTCTGTAAAGTTTTTAGCAAGGTATATAATGCACAGTTGTTAACCCATGGCATGTTCACTAATTATTTTTTATAATTAAAATTTTAATGAATTTTTTAACTGTAATCAAGTTAGCATACTTAAACATTTGGGGGAGAATAAGCAGTACGTGTCATATATGTTAGAAGGACTTCCCAGGTAGCTTAGTGGTAAAGAATCCACCTGCCAATGCAGGAGACTCCAGTTCAATCACTGGGTCAGGAAGAGTCCCTGGAGAAGGAAATGGCAGCCCACTCCAGTCTTCTTGCCTAGGAAATCCCATGGACAGAGGAGCCTGGTCTTTGTAGCTTGGCTACAGTCTATGAGATCACAAAGGAGTCGGACAGGACTTTGCAGCTAAACAACAACATGTTAGAAACCTTTGTAGTAAGTAATAAACTCCCACATAAAAATATTCAATAGCTAGACAGTTACCTTCATATTGAAAATACATAATGAGTCTTTGCCTAACTTTTCAGTTCATAGTTGAATTACATCATGGTCTAATGTAGAAATGAGAGATATTACCATTAAATCTACTGTGAGCTTTTAAGTATATAAGGTACAAGTTTGACTAAGTTGTTAATTCAAGGCAAAAAAGATATATATATATTGCTTAATGTCTGTACCTTTGAGTACACAGTTTTCTTGGCACAGACACCAACAGCTCAGTCAAAGCTCACTAATCCTAACCTTTTTATATATTTCTGGGATATGGCCAACGTTTTTACTTTAGATTTTCATATTCTCAATTATGCTTTGTTAGGATCCTCAGCCACTGTGCAAATGGGAACTTTAACCTTTTTTCCCATAGGATCTCGCTGGAAAGCTATGACAAACCTAGAGAAACAGCCATACTACGAGGAGCAAGCCCGTCTCAGCAAGCAGCACCTGGAGAAGTACCCTGACTACAAGTACAAGCCCAGGCCGAAGCGCACCTGCCTGGTGGATGGCAAAAAGCTGCGCATTGGGGAATACAAGGCAATCATGCGAAACCGGCGGCAGGAAATGCGGCAGTACTTCAATGTTGGGTAAGGAGCTTCCGGTCCGGTTCTTTTCCCATAGGGAACCCTTCCGGTTACTCTTAATGGGTTGGGAAGTGTATTTGTTTAGCTGCAAAGCAGCATTTTGAGAAAGAACCTGGCACAGTGTATTTTGTGTGTCTAAGCTGTTCCCCTTATAATATTGAGGAAGAATGTTTCAAGTGAGTTCACTCCAGGCTCCTAGAACAATGGCTCTGACCAGAGCTTTGTTTAAAGGCTGGTTTGAAAATAAAATGAGAGTAAAGCATTTTGGAGCTTCCTATTAAAAACGTAGAAGTCTTACTGGTTTTCTCTTTTCTTTTTCTTTCTACTTTTCATTACTTCCAAGGCCTCACAGTGTAGATTCCTTAGCAACTAACGACTTAATTGAGATAATATGATATAAAAATGAATTGAAAGAAAGACTTGTTTCTGAATATAGAGGGGTCTCTGGGCTCTCAAGGCACATACCTGGCCTTAGAAAAAAGATCACATAAAGTAAGTATTCTGTTTAGGGCATAACAAGGTTGTGAGTGGACAAGTTTCCTTCTGAATTAAGGAGGCCTCTCTCAGTATGGGGACTTCCCTGGTGGCTCAGACGGTAAAGCATCTGTCTACAATGCAGGAGACCCAGGTTCAATCCCTGGGTCAGGAAGATCGTCTGGAGAAGGAAATGGCAATCCACTCCAGTACTATTGCCTGGAAAATCCCATGGACAGAGGAGCCTGGTAGGCTACAGTCCATGGGGTTGCAAAGAGTTGGACACAACTGAGCGACTTCACTCACTCACGCAGTATGGGGCTTCCCAGCTAGCTCAATGGTAAAGAATCTGCCTGCAATGCAGGAAATGCAAGAGATAGAGGTTCCATCCCTGGTTTGGGAAGATCCCCTGGAGTAGGCAGTGGCAGCCCACTCCAGTATTCTTGCCTGGAAATTTTCATGGACAGAAGAGCCTGGTGGGCTACAATCCATGGGGTTGCAAGAGAATGGGACACAGCTGAGCACCCACTCAGTATATCTTACCCTGCTCCCTATGGCAAGGCCAAAAACCACACTGCATTGGCAGAATTTTCTCAAAAAACACAGAAATAAAGTTTTCATATTTGGAACAGTAAGATCCTGTGAGCTCTGAAAATGGCAAGAAGATACTTAAAAAAAAAAAAAAAAAAAGCTTTTCAAATATCTCCTGTCCCCTTCATTTCCATGAATGTGTCTGCTTGATCAGTCCAAATGGTCTGTGATTTATATCTCAGTGCCTGACTCTTCATGTGGAGCTCAAAACCCAGCCCTCCTTGGGGAAAGAGTAAACATGAATGAATGAAAGAAGACATAAATGAATATCATCTGTTAAATCCTTCTTATTGAGACCAATTACAGGATCTGTGGATCCCAGTGTAATATGAAAGTGCAAAGTGAAAGTGAAGTCGCTCAGTCGTGTCCGACTCTTTGTGACCCCGTGGCCCATAGCCTACCAGGCTTCTCGGTCCATGGGATTTTCCAGGCAAGAATACTGGAGTGGGTTACCATTTCCTTCTCCAGGAGATCTTCCCAACCCAGGGATTGAACCTGAGTCTCCCACACTGTAGGCAGAGGCTTTACTGTCTGAGCCACCAGGGAAGTTCCCTAAGTCCTTGTTAAAAAGTTTTTAAGGAATTTCAAGATAGTGACGACAGAACTCTAAACCAAATGTGGGATTTTTGTAAGCCCCGGATACTGTACAGCTGCAGAGGTGGTGCACCCACAAGGCCAGCCCAGCCTTCTGCCCCCACTGATGATCTCACCATTTCAGGGATGAAGTGGACCATGTGCTAGTGTTCATTTCTAGTGGGTTCTGGGCAATAAATTTTTATGTTGAGAGCTCAAGTACTTCAGGATTTTTCCATTAAAATTGCATTATCTTTAGGTTTAATCTTTTTAAAATTGTTTCAACATGTTACAGTGAAAGAAAAATTAACTTTGTGTCAAGGACTTGAGTTCTGTTTATTAATCTTTCTGTACCTCAGTTTCTTTTCAGAAATTAAAAAAGTAACAGTCATTTTGAGAATCAAATGGGCAACACGTGAAAGTGCCTTGTAATCTATAAAGCGTTATATTAAAGTAAGGTGCTTGGACCACAGTAGGATACATTTTCAAACGTCAGGCAGTAGGGTGAAAATCAAGACCTTCGACTTGGTCAAGCCAAGCAAATTCATTATAGAATAAGGCCTGCATCCAACCCTCCACTCACTTATTCAGGAATTTTTGGGAATTCCTCTCTAACAGGCAACAAGCACAGATCCCCATCGCAACGGCTGGCGTCGTGTACCCAGGAGCCATCGCCATGGCTGGGATGCCCTCCCCTCACCTGCCCTCGGAGCACTCCAGCGTGTCCAGCAGCCCGGAGCCCGGCATGCCCGTTATCCAGAGCACGTATGGTGTGAAAGGAGAGGAGCCACACATCAAAGAGGAGATCCAGGCTGAGGACATCAACGGAGAAATTTATGATGAGTACGACGAGGAAGAGGATGATCCGGATGTAGATTATGGGAGTGACAGTGAAAACCATATTGCCGGACAAGCCAACTGATAAGGGTCAAAAGATTGTTGTGACCTTAGGACTTAAAGAAGCCCTAGCTGGTTCATCCTTACCAGTGGCCAAGCACATTAACTTTCTCATACACTGACTGTTACTTTAACTGTTAGTCTTAACTAGTTGGGACATCAGCTGACTAATAGACCTCAGCCTCAAAAGGCTTGGAAAGGAAATAAAAATACAACAAGCAGACAACAATATCAACAACAAGAGATTGAAATAAGCTATGGGTAAAATAATGCCAGTAATTCAGCTGCTACATCCAAGCACTGAAGTCTTACCCGTCAACTTTTTTTTTTAATAAACTTTATGGCTGTTTGTTCTACAATGTTCTAGAAATTCTCACTCAGGTACACAGTGCCAACAAGTGGCTTGTGAATGTGTTTTGTTGTTTTGTGCTACAATTTTTAAAAGAAATAAGTTTTGTTTTGTTTTTCGGGGTTTCTGGGTTTTTTCCTTTTCTTTTCTTTCCTTTGGTTTATTTTTTGTTTGTTTGTTTTTGTTTTGTTTTGGTAATGCACCTGACAGGAAAAAAAAGAAAGATGACTTTCTCTTTCATTCTCTCCACCTTCTCCATCTCTATACTTTAAAGATGGAAGTCTGTGCATGGGGGGGCGGGGGAAGAGGGAAAAAGAGCCTGTTTTTAACTTCCTTGGTATCCACCACAAAATAAGCAATCATTTTCTTTAGAGGACTTTCCTTATCTGTTGCACACCACACTACATCTTTGAGTAAGTGCCAAATTTGTACTGAAGTGTTAACCCAGTTGATTTTTTTCCCTTTCCTTTTTCCTGTTCCTTCTTAAATTAGGACAGTGTTATATCTTAGACAATCCCTTGAAAAACCTGAAATACCAGCAGCTGGTGAGATTTGACTTTTTTTTCTTTAATGGAAACTGTAGGTGCTGTTCTCAGGTGAAAAGAGAGAGAGAGACATAAGAAATTTAGAGAAAAAAATATTTTCTAATCTTGGATTTTTGTGTGTATGTATGTGTGTGATTATGGTACTAATAGGAATAATGTTGGATCATTGTGAGTTAAACCCACATCTGGGGATGAAATCCCACATCCTTCTAAATGACTGGTCTGGAAGCATCCTTGACCTTGACTTTGCACTTCAAATGACAACTTAACCAATATAGGGCTCAGAAATTATATTTTTAAATTTCTAATATGATTATTATTGGATGGATCAGGTGGCCCTGTATAGTAGAGGGGTGCGTGTGTAACATGGAAGCCGAATTCTCCCAGATGTTCCACTAACATTTGCTACTTAACGATTTCTGTTTTGTTTTTCCTTTTGGTAACTTCGAGCAAAACAGTTGTTTCCTTTGAATATATTTGCCCATTTTCTAGAAATATAGGATTAGCTTATTTCTTCAACATTCCATCCTTTCCTGATCAAGAAATGGAACTGATGATTTTATAAGGTATTCTTAATCCCTCCATGAAATGAGATGGAGGCCATTTGCATTTCAGAATTGTGGGCCAGGTACATTTCATGCCATAAAAAGCAGGATTTATTCAGAAGTCATTGCAACGCTTGCCACTGCTCTACTCTTGCTGTAAGATGTGTCCTCTGAAGTCCAGTTTCTGATTCCAGCAGAGTGTGTGCACAGAGCAACAACTGATGGTGAAAGGACTGCTTAGTTAGACTTTGCTAGCCAAGTGCCAAGGCAGTTGTAGGGCTTGTTCAAATAAATGGGAAATCATCTAAAGTGAATCAGCGCTGCTCATGCTGAAGCATTAGACAGTAAATACTCCAACCAGTAGATTGGATGTGTTATGGTTTTCACTCCAGTCATCATTTTCCTATCCCACCCTCCCCAAACCTGACCCTTAAGTTTGATTTTTACATATAAATAAGAAAAAAATCCCTTTTTATTTTTCTCTCTCTCGAAAGACTTGCTCTGGGGTTTTGCTTGGAGGAGCTAATCATACCCTGCATGTCAGAGACCTTGTTTTGTTTGTTTTTCTGTTTGTTTTTGATGACTGTATTTTCATTTGAACTGCCTCTTTTTGCTAGTGTTGTAATGATGATGATGATGATAAAATAATAATAATAATAATAGTAATAATAATAATAATGGTCAGCTGTTCCCAGATTAGTAAGTTATGTATAATTTATTTCTCCCTTTCTATTTTATTCTCCTCTGATTTGGAAGTGCAGTCAATAAGTTGTTAGATATTTAAAACAAATTTCCATCTCCAACGTGTGTGTGCATATATATATATACATACACATGTGTGTATATGTGTGTATGTATACACACACACACACACACACATATTCACTCACACTGTTTCGTTTCTCCTTCCATAAGTTTTCTCCTTTTTAAAAATTTGGCCCCAACAAACGTCAAGTTCTGGTGTTTTAATACATACAAGTGAATTACTAAGAGGGTCGTGTTCAATCTTAATTAACTTATGCTCTCTTCACTCATTTTATTTAATTGCCACAGTCATCTAGAGCCAATTTTGTTTTTGTTTGTTTTGTTTTGTTTTTAAGCACTCTGGATAAAAAAAAAAATAGACACTTGTTTTTATATCGTTACTATGTACAATGTGAAAACAGATTTTTAAAAATTTGTTGTGTTTGTTAACAAATTCTTTCTGACTCATGTGCGTTCACCTCTCACTTTTGCTGGATACTTATTTCCCACCATGTTAAAAAGATGCTTTGTTTTCATTTCATGACTTTGGGCTACAAGAATACTTTGTTTTAACTCCAGGTAGATGCCTCAGAGGGCATTCATGACAGACACCAGTTCTAACACACTTACCAGTGAATTGACAAAACACTTTTGTTGAGTCTTTTTTTTTTTTTATCTTGTTTTATTTGAAGAGGAAAATGAAATTGTTAATGGTGACCTTTAACAGCTGAAATTCAAGAGTTGATTTTAATGTTACATAGTTAGGTTTATGTCAGAGAGATGAAAATGTGCATGGGTTGAAACGAAGAGCAAGTTCATAGCTTTGCATTCTGTTCTCTTGTTTTGATGTCCAATTCACTGAGGGTCACAATTGTTTTGCCTTAACTTTCCCCAAAAGAAAACAACAAAATCATGTTAATGTTTAAAATGCTTTGAAGTCATTTGATAAAAGGTGCTATGAATGGCAAAGTATTGGGTTAGCACATTGCCTTTGGGGCATTTGATTGGTTTATAAGTTTTGTAAAAGATCCTAAAACCTGTATTCTTTTTCTCTGCCCCGTAATGACCAAAAAAGACCAGAGAGAGGGAATTCAAGTAAGAGCAAACTCAGATGAACATCAAGTCTCCCTTCTCTTTCATTCCCTACCTACCCGTTCACTTTTCACATACCACCCCCCACCCCAGTCTCTCTCTTTCTCTCTCTCTCTCTCACACACACACACACACACACGCTCACCCCAGTACTGAGGGATAATCTTGCCAGAATTCTGTTTTTGTTTTTGTTTATGGCTGTTGTAATCAATTTTTCTAAAAATGCTCATATTTTAATATGAATCTAGGAGAGCATCACTGGAGAAAATAGGTTACAGTTATTCATATATAAGATACTAAGAATTTGGCCAGTAACTACAATTGAATAAAATACAAGACTATTCTTCAGTCCACTTATACCTAAATTAGTTAAGTCGATTCTTAACGTTTATTTGGCATCTGCAGTTAAGAGTTAACCACATATAAAATCCCTCCCAAAGAGCGTAATCATTATTGCAACCAAATCCTCTCTATAAGAAACAAATATAAAAGAATTTCTTTGATGAAACCATTTCATAGATTTGATTTTGACATAGGCATTTTACCTTCATTCATTTAAAGAAAATTATCTTTAAATATTTTATGGTCCAACTTCAGATATTTTCTTAATCCAGAAGATGTTATTGTTCCCAGAAGAAATGTCTTATATCACATTGAAAACATCAAAAATCATTACATTTTCATTTGTTCTGATAGGTAAATTATTTGAATTGTAATAAACAACTGTATATTTACAAACAGGTTTATAAAATATTTGTCTATCAAGTTAATAGTAAAATAAAAATTATAGGGTCTGCAAGGAAAAATATGAAGCCCACTTAAAGTGGTTCAGAGATCTCGTTCATCTTATAGGGCATAGGTTTTTGTTTAGACAGGCTTTTACAGTATTTAATTTTAATGTTTCCTATAACTATCGGTTTCCCAGGTTGAAGATGTTAGGTTTTCTACTGATTGATTCCTGTCCTCCCCAGTGTTTCTGTCACTGGTTCACTAGAACAGTATTTATACAGCTCCACTGGCTCTAAAGCTCTTAGTCCTTCTAACATTTTGGATTTTATGAGTAAAAATGGGAAAAAGTAGAAAAGAGACAATCAAATGCCTGGAGCTTAAAACAAAGTATGTGCAACCTACCATCTCACTTGAAATTTAATAAAATAAATAATTATGTAAATATAACATAGAGTTATAGATTTATATTTTGTTCATAACACATAGTGTAATATAAGTTGTATATTTTCATGTTTTTGGTTTTATGTTATCATTCATGCCACAATAAAAATAAAACAGGAGTTTATGTACTCTTAAAAAAAAAGATGTGGGTTGCCACCAACCTGTTTTTTTTTTTTTTTGGTTTGTTTTTTGTTTTTATTTTTTGTTTTTGCATTCTCTTTTTTCAGTATTACTGCCATGCAAGGCACCAATAAAAACAGCAAATGTGTTCTTTACCTATTATACTGTGTTTCTTTTCACAATTCTTGTTATGGTGGTTTAATTATTAGTTTTCTTATGAAAAAAACAAAAGTATGACAGATAATTTTGCTTTCACTATAAATAACCCCTCTTCCAAAACTGACTTTGAACTGAGAATTAAGGGTTTAAATCTTAGAGGTGAACATTCAAGGAAGCCTCTTCATAAGTATCTCTCATCAGAGAGCTTCACTATAATGTCAGAAGTTATCCTTTTGTATATAACTGAGTCTAATAGGCTTGAAAATCCTGCAGCCCAAAGCACCCTAAATATGTTTTTCCTAAGTTTGACACCATCCCTGGGGCAGGCTTTCTATGCTTTAGAATTAAATTTCATTCTATTGTTGATATAGAAATTCTTAATTTCAGATTATGAAATTAATAAGATCTATAAATTCACTTTACGGTGTCTAATTTAGAATAATGGATATTTCTACATTGTTTAACATTCTGACTTTAATTTCTGGATTCTGTTCTATTCAACTTTGTAAGCAAATGTTACAACAAGAAGGCTCATTTTCTTCCAGTGGCCAATTTTGCTCGTCTCTTCCACCACAAAATGTTTTTCTGTCTATGTGTAATCATTTGCCATAAGGCTTTTGGTTGGTTGGTTGTTTACTTGGTTGGTTTTTAGATAAGTATCAAGACACTGGGTCAGATAACATCTGGTTCAAATGAATATGAAATAAATATATAAAGAAGATATGTTCTACATTTTGCCCATTGAGTCCCTTCACAGAAGTAGTTTATGATGTCTGCTCCGTGGGCTACCTGCTTTAGAATTAACTGTTTACTAATGTAGATTCTTAGGTCGGCCTCCAGATGTCAAGAATCAGAATATCTAGGAATAGGGCTAAAGCTGTTGCTATTAACCAGCTCCAAATAATTATTCTGCATGCCCTGGTAAAACAACCAAGCGGTGGGTCTGTTTTCCTCTTTTATCTACCTATTGTACATGTCAAATTCTGCAAACGGTATGCCCTACCACAGTTTAACCTTAGGCCTCTATAAAAACCTCTATGAAGCTGAGGGTCAGTGATCAGGCGAGAGTTGGAGATTGGAAACAGCTCAGAGTCTGTCCCTGCATAGGCTGTTTTTGGGGGCATTTGATCTATCAGAACATGTCCACATATCCTTGTTTCTCTGTGTCTCCTTTTGTTCATCATAGCAAAGCAGTAGGCTTCAGAGACTCCATGCCTGTGGAACACTGAAAATGCAACAGAAACACACGTTTCCATTAACACCCACTTAATATTTGCCAAAACATTGAGGTACTTTTGAAAGAAAAATATCCAGTGTAGTAGTGGAGAAACAATCATCCCATCTAGTGTTTTAGTTAGGTCACCTATTAGTCATCACAGTCTCATCCTATTTCTTCAGGAAATTGCATCATCAGGGTTTGTTAAGTACATATGGATGGGGAAATCTTGTCTGCTTATGAAACCTTGACTCACCCAAGGTGCCAAGTCCCACCTTTGGCTTCTCTCCTACCAAATAAAGTTCACTTTGTTATGTCCTGTCACACTATTTTAGAAACATTCTTTTCTTGAACTTTATGTTTTTTAATTTCTTATGGAAGATTTAGGACTAGCAGCATGCAATAATAGATGGTTTTCTTATTGCCAATGCCTTGAACAACCAAAAAAATTCTGGCAATAGTGAAAAGAAAACCATTCTTTTTTTATTTCCTCAATTTTGACAATTTTAGAAGTTGGTGTTTGAGGAAGTTGACATGTGTGTTTTTTAAAAAATCAAGATTCTGTCATTCTTACCAAATTTTAAAGTTCAGAAGTCATTCGTACTTATAACTTGACATCATCATTGAAACCTCAATTATAACAATGGAGGTGAAGGTAAGCATGAATTAGTTCAATATCTAAGTTAAAGAATATTTATGAAAAAAATTCTAATTTATTTTTCTTGAGTTTCTAAAGGAACCTAAAAACTAGCTGAGAAGACCTGTTTTATAAGTAAGCATTGTAATTAGTATGTAAAGCATATGCAATAGTATTGCTAAAAGTTCTTAAAAATAGTTATGTTTTATTAAACAGGCTTAACATCTGTCCTACAATTTATTTTGTTCTACCAATTTGCTTAGCAAACTATTTTTACCACCAGGAATGAACCAGTTCAGCTCTGATCACAGTATTTCATCATTTTGCAATGAGTCCAGTACATATGTGTGAGATTTTACTCTCCCTATTATTACCATTTTCTAAATATAAGAGTGAATATGGTATAGAATGGTACTTTGTTGGTATTCGCAATATAACCAAGAGGATGAAAATTGTTTTATCATTAACGTCTCTATTGATTCAATTTTTAAAAGAAAAAAAATTAATGAGAACAATTGTAGGAATCCAATAGGCCTAAGTAAGCACCATCATTTTGTACATTGCCTGTTCAATTTAGTACTAAATTTCAGAGTCTGGAAAGCAATCCTAATTCCACACAAACTGTAAAATATATTTGAAATAAAGTCTTGTTTATAAAATCACTGCTGTAATAACTTTTCTTAATAAATCCATGTGGTCCTGGTAGGAAGTTGGAGAAGCCACAGAAAATGTTTAGATAGTTACTTATATGGAAGATTGGCTTTTTTCAACTTGTTTTAATATTGGCCTTCAGTAAGCATTCATTTTGCCTTATATTTCAAATCTACAGTTGACTAGAGTACAAATTTGTAAATTATGGTTGCATGAACTTAAGTTTGTTCAGGACTACAGTCATTATTCAGTTCAGTTCCGTTCAGTCGCTTAGTCGTGTCCAACTCTTTGCCACCCCATGAATCGCAGCACGCCAGGCCTCCCTGTCCATCACCAACTCCCGGAGTTCATTCAGACTCACATCCATTGAGTCAGTGATGCCATCCAGCCATCTCATCATTAGTGGGCCTCAAATAATTGCACAACTTGTCTTTCTTATTTGGAAATGATCTTCAAGCATCATCATCTGCTACTAGGTTAACATGCACAAGAGGAATTAATCTGCTTTCTTATGGGCAGGACTTACTTGACATCAGAAAAATTAAATTGCCAGTGGTATAACAGTGGGCACAAATGTTAACCATAGATATTGAGGAGAGAATTTTAGATTCTCTTCATTAAAGAGTTAGCCATCTCCCTCAAGCCCACTGATTTTATACATCTACAAGCTTTGATATTATAACTCATTACATCACATATCTTAGACTCTTGCTTATAAAATCCTCTAGTGTAGTGTAATCTTTGTCTTCTATTATTAAAATAAAAACTTTATAAGGTCACTTAATTTTTCAGATACTTCAAGATTCCCCCAAAGTTTATGTTGGCAAACTATGATAAAGTTTTATAAATGTTATGTTTTTCATGTGCTTTAAACACACAATGCTTGAGTTTGCAACTTGAAAAAATATTTAGACACTTTTATGAATACAAAATACAAGTAAAATGATAAAAATCATAGGAGGTGGTATGGTTTGTCTTTCCTTGTCTTAATGATTAAGTATTTGGCAAATATGGATGATGCTAACCTGGTTTTCCTGGCAATAAAAAGCCAAATTCTCGTCAAAGTTGATGAGTCTCTGCTCCCCAGTGCATCATGTTGACTTTATATAAATGCACAGGCTCTTTCACCCACTTTCAAAATTTGGAGTGGCTTACAATAAATACACAAGTACAAAAAAATGCCAGCATAGTTAGTGCATAGCAAAATAAAGAGAAAAGTAAAGAGTAAGAAATAAAAAGAAATCACACATATGCCCACACATCATAGACACACACACACATATCCCTTTTTCTTACACTTTACCTTTTGTCTCTTTACAAAAGAGTGTATGTGTGTGTGTGTACACTGAGGATGACAACTCTAATCACTAAACAAAGAACAGCTATTTTTGTAGCAGCCACAGCAAGGAAACTACATGGATTAGAGAATTCTCATTGCTTAATTGAAGGAAGCATGCAAGTTTATCATGAGAAATAAACCTTCATTCCCTAAATTCTCAGATGATTTCACACTTAAGGGATAAGGAACAATACAAAGAGTCACTTTTATGTAAGTAGATTTACAAAAGCTGTAGATTTGCTTCATATACGCTTACTCTGTTAGTCCTTAAGCAGAGTTTCATAAAGACAATTTGCAGGGGGTCAGAGAGAAAGATAGTATACATATGAATAGATAACTGGATATATGGATTAAGCAAGGATTTACAAAGGATAAACCTGGAATAATTGTGATTGTGATGAATATTTATCATGTCCCACAGACTAGCTTTTTCAACTATCAGATGTTTTAAATTGGCTTTTAATTATGCTGTGTTCAGTATTATGATAGTTCTATGCAAGATATAAAGCAAATAAGACTAGCATACATTTTAAGCAATAAAACAGGATAAGAATATGATTAATGAACCAAACTGTAAGTGACATGGGATTTCAAATCAGAACAGGAATCATTTTAATATTTACTGAGACTTCAGTTTCTAAATAAATGTAGTAAGCGATGAATGGCCAACATCCCCCTAGAAAAACTAGAAAAAGCTGGAAAAATACCCCCCAAATTATATTTTTTAGGGCATTGGAAAGCTATGGAAGAAATGAGGGCTAGATGAACCATAATGTCAGAAAAGCAAAAATTCATCTAAGATGAAGCTGATGATTGCTAGCCATTTCTGTTTGGAGAAAGCATCAAATTCTAGGTTTTGCTATAAAAGATTTGGCACCTTAAGTTAAAGAGACCCTAGCAAAGTAGTTGTGTGGCTCTAAAGTGCCTGAGTGGAAACTTGAAAGTGAAAGAAAGTGAAATTATTAGTCACCTGGTTATGTCTGACTCTGCTACGCTGGACTGTAGCCTGCCAGGCTACTCATTCCATGGGATTATACAGGCTCTCAAATACAAGACTGGTTTAATTAATAGCATATTTGCTGAGTTCTGGGTCTGTGTGGGATGCTGGAGATTTATGGCAAGATTCCAAAAGAAAGACTGAAATCTGTGTCATTTAGTCCTTTGGAAACAAAGACCAGCTGTAAATATGGGACATGACACTAGCGTACAGCCAATCTCCCTCTCAAGACACTTGCCATATTTTATCTTCAAGGGGTAACATACTGGACAGTTGTGCCGGAAACCCTGTAAGAGCAGACCTGAATCCTCTGTAGATTTTCATGGTTGGGGAGACAAATATCCACCATGCTCACAAGAAAAGCCTTAGAAAATTACACTCTGAAACAAAATACAGGTACCCTGAGTACTACTAAAACTGCCAAGCAACCTTGACACAGATAAATCTCTGGTAAAGGTAAAATGATCAGCCCTTCACCCACCTGTCTAGGACAAGAATATGAAATTCCACTCTAGTGGAAGATTAAATCATACAGGTTCTTTAATTTAAAAGATAAGAGGAAAAAACTAAGCACATAGAAAGGGAAAAAATGATTGATAAAGGAAAAGGAAACAGATGTAGGTCTACAGATGATACTGAATTGAAATTAGCAAAGGCTTTAATATATTTAAAATATATTAATTTATTAATATATTTAAAACTAATAAATTTATTAAATTTAATAAATTTTAAAAAATAGATGAAAATAGACACAATAGATGAGATCTACAAATAATAATCAGATACAGAAGAGCACAGAATTAATGAAAATGTTTAATAAAATATATAAAGTTATCAAAAGTAATTAAAGAGATCATCACTGAGAACTATTCACATAAAAGATACTGCACCGATTTAAGAAGCTCAGTTAATCCAAGCAGGATAAATTTTTTTTTAAAGCGCACATATAAATTTTCTAATGAAACCATTGAAAACTAAAAGCAATTTTTTTTTAAAACAGCCAGAGGAAAGAACACATCTTTGTCCAAAAAGCTGGGCAGCTGACTTCTCAACAGAAAAAAACGATGGAATCTAGAAACAATGAAATTGCATTTTAATACTGCTACCAGCAGAACTTGCCAAAATAGAGTTCTACATACTGTAATGAAGTTGCAATAAAGTTACTCAGAAGCAGGCTAAAGCTTGGAGGACCCATCACCAATGGCTCTGACTACATGCAATATTAAAGGCAAGTCTTCAAGCTGAAGGAAAATGATTCTACACAGGAAAAAATAGAACTAAAGGTGTAAATAGTACTGGAAATGATAAAATATGTGAGATATATAAAGAGTTTGGTGTGTAGAAAATGTTTTGTCAAATTTTTAGTACACATAGAAGTAAGTGCATAACAATAATAATGGAAAAGGGAATGGGATAAATGAATTACTCAAGTAGATGATCATTTTTATAAAAATAATATATTTTTCAATGTAATACTGAAAAGTCGTGTAGGAATTGTTTGTGTAGGGACATTATTATAACATTTTGGGGGGAAACCTTCAATTTCACACTTTGGTTTTACTACTTAGTGCTATAGTTGCTATGTTAGTTTTCTAGGGCTGCCATAAAAGAGCCCACAGATTGAGAGGCTTAAACTTCTGGAGGCTAGAGAACTGAGTGAGATGAAGCTGTTAGCAGGTGGGTTTCTTCTAAAGTGTCCATCCTTGGCTTCAGGAGGGCACAATCTCCTTACATCCTCACATGGTCTCTTTTATGTACAAACATTCCTCTGTCTCTTTGTTCTAATCTCCTCCTCTTATAAAGGCACTTGTCAGATTGGGTTAGAACCCTCCTTAAAGACCTCATTTTAATTACTTCCTTAAAGGCCTTGCTGAAATCAAGCAGGACTCTCCTCAGTTCAATTCAGTTCAGTTCAGTCAATAATAATGGAAAAGTCGTGTCCGATTCATTGCGACCCCATGAATCATAGCACGCCAGGCTTCCCTGTCCATCACCAACTCCCAGAGTTCACTCAAACTCATGTCCATCGAGTCGGTGATGCCATCCAGCCATCTCATCCTCGGTCATCCCCTTCTCCTCCTGTCCCCAATCCCTCCCAGCATCAGAGTCTTTTCCAATGAGTCAACTCTTCTCATGAGGTGGCCAAAGTACTGGAGTGGTCATCTGAGTTAAATTCACCCATTCCGGTCCATTTTAGTTCGCTGATTCCTAGAATGTCAATGTTCACCCTTGCCATCTCTTGTTTGACCACTTCCAATTTGCCTTCATTCATGGACCTGACATTCCAGGTTCCTATGCAATATTGCTCTTTATAGCATTGAACCTTGCTTCTATCACCAGTCACAGGCACAACTGGGTATTGTTTTTGCTTTGGTTTCATCCCTTCATTCTTTCTGGAGTTATTTCTCCACTGATCTCCAGTAGCATATTGGGCACCTAATGACCTGGGGAGTACCTCTTTTGGTATCCTATCATTTTGCATTTTTCATGGGGTTCTCAAGGCAAGAATACTGAAGTGGCTTGCCATTCCCTTCTCCAGTGGACCACGTTCTGTCAGACCTCTCCACCATGACCTGCCTGTCTTGGGTTGCCCTGCAGGCATGGCTTGGTTTCATTAAGTTGGACAAGGCTGTGGTCCTAGTGTAATTAGATTGACTAGTTTTCTGTGAGTATGGTTTCAGTGTGTCTGCCCTCTGATACCCTCGTGCAACACCTACCATCTTACTTGTGTTTCTCTTACCTTGGGCATGGGGTATCTCTTCATGGCTGCTCCAGCCATGCACAGCTGCTGCCCCTTATCTTGGACGAGGGGTATCTCCCTACTGCTGCTGTTCCTGGCCTTCAATGTGGGATAGCACCTCTAGGCCCTCCATTCAGGTATGACCTAAATCAAATCCCTTATGATTATACAGTGAAAGTGAGAAATAGATTTAAGGGCCTAGATCTGATAGATAGAGTGCCTGATGAACTATGGAATGAGGTTCATGACATTGTACAGGAGACAGGGATCAAGACCATTCCCATGGGAAAGAAATGCAAAAAAGCAAAATGGCTGTCTGGGGAGGCCTTACAAATAGCTGTGAAAACAAGAGAGGTGAAAAGCAAAGGAGAAAAGGAAAGATATAAACATCTGAATGCAGAGTTACAAAGAATAGCAAGAAGAGATAAGAAAGCTTTCTTTAGCAATCAATGCAAAGAAATAGAGGAAAACAACAGAATGGGAAAGACGAGAGATTTCTTCAAGAAAATTAGAGATACCAAGGGGACATTTCATGCAAAGATGGGCTCGATAAAGGACAGAAATGGTCTGGACCTAACAGAAGCAGAAGATATTAAGAAGAGGTGGCAAGAATACACAGAAGAACTGTACAAAAAAGAGCTTCATGACCCAGATAATCATGATGATGTGATCACTAATATAGAGCCAGACATCTTGGAATGTGAAGTCAAGTGGGCCTTCGAAAGCATCACTACGAACAAAGCTAGTGGAGGTGATGGAATTCCAGTTGAGCTGTTTCAAATCCTGAAAGATGATGCTGTGAAAGTGCTGCACTCAATATGCCAGCAAATTTGGAAAACTCAGCAGTGGCCACAGGACTGAATAAGGTCAGTTTTCATTCCAATCACAAAGAAAGGCAATGCCGAAGAATGCTCAAAGTACCACACAATTGCACTCATCTCACATGCTAATAAAGTAATACTCAAAACTCTCCAAGCCAGGCTTCAGCAATACGTGAACCGTGAACTCCCTGATGTTCAAGCTGGTTTTAGAAAAGGCAGAGGAACCAGAGATCAATTTGCCAACATCTGCTGGATCATCGAAAAAGCAAGAGAGTACCAGAAAA
Organism: Ovis canadensis; assembly: GCF_042477335.2. Lineage (NCBI taxonomy): Eukaryota > Metazoa > Chordata > Mammalia > Artiodactyla > Bovidae > Ovis > Ovis canadensis. The sequence goes on from NC_091247.1 coordinate 197,909,936, forward strand.
ACATCTATTTCTGCTTTATTGACTATGCCAAAGCCTTTGACTATGTGGATCACAATAAACTGTGGAAAATTCTGAAAGAGATGGGAATACCAGACCACCTAACCTGCCTCTTGAGAAATCTGTATGCAGGTCAGGAAGCAACAGTTAGAACTGGACATGGAACAACAGACTGGTTCCAAATAGGAAAAGGAGTATGTCAAGGCTGTATATTGTCACCCTGCTTATTTAATTTATATGCAGAGTACATCATGTGAAACGCTGGATTGGAAGAAACACAAGCTGGAATTAAGATTGCTGGGAGAAATATCAATAACCTCAGATATGCAGGTGACACCACCCTTATGACAGGAAGTGAAGAGGAGCTGAAAAGCCTCTTGATGAAAGTGAAAGAGGAAAGTGAAAAGTTGGCTTAAATCTCAACATTCACAAAATGAAGATCATGGCATCCGGTCCCATCACTTCATGGCAAATAGATGGGGAAACAGTGGAAACAGTTGCTGACTTTATTTTTGGGGGCTCCAAAATCACTGCAGATGGTGATTGCAGCCATGAAATTAAAAGACACCTACTCCTTGGAAGAAAAGTTATGACCAGCCTAGATAGTATATTCAAAAGCAGAGACATTACTTTGCCGACTAAGGTCCGTCTAGTCAAGGCTATGGTTTTTCCTGTGGTCATGTATGGATTTGAGAGTTGGACTGCGAAGAAGGCTGAGTGCCGAAGAATGGATGCTTTTGAACTGTGGTGTTGGAGAAGACTCTTGAGAGTCCCTTGGACTGCAAGGAGATCCAAACAGTCCATTCTGAAGGAGATCAACCCTGGGATTTCTTTGGGAGGAATGATGCTAAAGCTGAAACTCCAGTACTTTGGCCACCTCATGGGAAGAATTGACTCACTGGAAACGACTCTGATGCTGGGAGGGATTGGGGGCAGGAGGAGAAGGGGACGACAGAGGATGAGATGGCAGGATGGCATCACTGACTCGATGGACGTGAGTCTGAGGGAACGCCGGGAGTTGGTGATTGACAGGGAGGCCTGGCGTGCTGCGATTCATGATGTCGCAATGAGTCAGACAGGACTGAGCTACTGAACTGAACTGAACTGAATCAGGGAAGGGAAGAGTTGCAGAGATAAGGGAGGATCAGGCAAGAAACAATGGTAGATCCAAGGATCCAGGGTCCTGGTTCCACCTCAAGGGACAAACACTTTTTAAGAACTGAAACCCAGTAAAAGGAAACTACAGGCATACTCTATACCAGAGAAGACCACCTGAGGCCAGACTAAAGAAAACAGAAAAGCTCATCAATTACCTGAGTTGAGATTAAAGGAGGGCAGGCCCTGCACACACACTAATCTTTCGAGCAACCCCACCCTTGAACCATTGCCATAAAACTCACCACCAAACTCCTCAGGGTGAGAGACATAGTTTTTGAGGGCAAGAGAAGAACTGTACAAAAAAAGATCCTCAGGACCCAGATAATCACGATGGTGTGATCACTCACCTAGAGCGAGATATCCTGGAATGTGAAGTCAAGTGGGCCTTATGAAGCATCACTATGAACAAAGCTAGTGGAGGTGACGGAATTCCAGTTGAGCTATTTCAAATCTGAAACGATGATTCTGTGAAAGTGCTGTACTCAGTTCAGTCGCTCAGTCGTGTCCTACTCTTTGGGACCCATTGAATCGCAGCACGCCAGGCCTACCTGTCCATCACCAACTCCCGGAGTTCACTCAGACTCATGTCCATTGAGTCCGTGATGCCATCCAGCCATCTCATCCTCTGTCATCCCCTTCTCCTCCTGCCCCAATGCCTCTCAGCACCAGAGTCTTTTCCAATGAGTCAACTCTTCACATGAGGTGGCCAAAGTATTGGAGTTTCAGCTTTAGCATCATTCCCTCCAAAGAAATCCCAGGGTTGATCTCCTTCAGAATGGACTGTTTGGATCTCCTTGCAGTCCAAAGGACTTTCAAGAGTCTTCTCCAACACCACAGTTTAAAAGCATCAATTCTTTGGCGCTCAGCCTTCTTCACAGTCCAACTCTCAAATCCATACATGACCACAGGAAAAATCATAGCCTTGACTAGACAGACCTTAGTCGGCAAAGTAATGTCTCCGCTTTTCAATATGCTGTCTAGGTTGGTCATAACTTTTCTTCCAAGGAGTAGGTGTCTTTTAATTTCACGGCTGCAATCACCATCTGCAGTGATTTTGGAGCCCCAAAAAATTAAGTCAGCCACTGTTTCCACTGTTTCCCCATCTATTTGCCATGAAGTGATGGGACCGGATGCCATGATCTTCATTTTGTGAATGTTGAGCTTTAAGCCAACCTTTTCACTCTCCTCTTTCACTTTCATCAAGAGGCTCTTTAGTTCCTCTTCACTTTCTGCCATAAGGGTGGTGTCATCTGCATATCTGAGGTTATTGATATTTCTCCCGGCAATCTTGATTCCAGCTTTAGTTTCTTCCAATCCAGCGTTTCTCATGATGTACTCTGCACATAAGTTAAAAAAGCAGGGTGACAATATGCAGCCTTGACGTACTCCTTTTCCTATTTGGAACTTGAAACCAGTCTGTTTTTCCATGTCCAATTCTAATAGCTCCAAATTTGGAAAACTCAGCACTGGTTACTGGCCTGGAAAGGGTCGATTTTCATCCAATCCCTAAGAAAGGCAATGCCAAGCAATGTTCAGACTACTGCACAATTGCACTCATCTCACACCCTTAAAGTAATGCTCAAAATTCTCCAACTCAGGCTTCAGCAATATGTGAACCGTGAACTTCCAGATGTTCAAGCTAGTTTTAGAGGAACCAGAGATCAAATTGCCAACATCTGCTGGATCATGGAAAAAGCAAGAGAGTTCCAGAAAAACATCTATTTCTGCTTCATTGACTATGCCAAAGCCTTTGACTGTGTGGATCACAATAAACTGTGGAAAATTCTGAAAGGGATGGGAATACCAGACCACCTGATCTGTCTGTTGAGAAATCTGTATGCAGGTCAGGAAGCAACAGTTAGAACAGGACATGGAACAACTACTAGTTCCAAATAGGAAAAGGAGTGCGTCAAGGCTGTATATTGTTATCCTGCTTATTTAACTTCTATGCAGAGTACATCATGAGAAACGCTGGACTGGAAGAAACACAAGCTGGAATCAAGATTGCCAGGAGAAATATCAATAACCTCAGATATGCAGATGACACCACCCTTATGGCAGAAAGTGAAGAGGAACTAAAGAGCCTCTTGATGAAAGTGAAAGAGGAGAGTGAAAAAGTTGGCTTAAAGCTCAACATTCAGAAAACGAAGATCATGGCACCTGGTCCCATCACTTCATGGGAAATAGATGGGGAAACAGTGGAAACAGTGACTGACTTTATTTTCTTGGGGTCCAAAATCACTGCAGATGGTGACTGCAGCCGTGAAATTAAAAGATGCTTACTCCTTGGAAGAAAAGTTATGACCAACCTAGACAGCATATCAAAAAGCAGAGACTTTGCCAACAAAGGTCCGTCTAGTCAAGACTATGGTTTTTCCAGTGGTCGTGTATGGATGTGAGAGTTGAACTATAAAGAATTGATGGTTTTGAACTGTGGTGTTGGAGAAGCCTCTTGAGAGTCCCTTGGACTGCAAGGAGATCCAATGAGTCCATCCTAAAGGAGATCAGTCCTGAGTGTTCACTGGAAGGACTGATGCTGAAGCTGAACCTCTAGTATTTTGGCCACCTGATGTGAAGAGCTGACTCATTTGAAGAGACCTTAATGCTGGGAAATATGAAGACAAGAGGAGAAGGGGATGACAGAGGATGAGATGGTTGGATGGCATCACCAACTCAATGGAGATGAGTTTGAACAAACTCCGGGAGTTGGAGATGGACAGGGAGACCTGGCGTGCTGTAGTCTATGAGGTTAAGAAGAGTCCGACATGACTGAGTGACTGAACTGTACTAATCTGAACTGTCCACTGTATCCCCTTGTGCCTGGCATACCAATACAGTTATTATTTTCTCCATCACCTGAAACTGTGTCTCTGAGTTTCGCTTCTGAACCAGGGTACAGTGAGACTGAGTTTTTGGCATCACTACCACCAAATAGAGTCACATTTTGAGGTTCTGGGGAATTAAGGCTTCAACATATGAATTAAGAGGGGACACATTTTAGTCCATAGCAGTTGCCTCAAGAGGATTGTAAACAACAAACTATCATTTCAGCTAATCTTTGAATCAAAACCTGAATGATTTCTCTGGTTAAACCCAGGACTGTTTCCTATAGAGATTCCACCGGTATTTTTTCCCTCCCCTTCCTTCTCTTTCCCTTCCCTTCCCTTCCCTTCACAAATGTTTTGCTTTCTATAGATGAGAAGAACATATTGCTCTAATCATTCATTCATTCACTTATTTAATACTGACTGCCTTTCAGTTAATAGGCAAAGCATCAAGGATAAAAGTTTCTAGTTTGGTAGGAAGAAACACATAGAACAATGGATGTGAACTGTCAGCCTGTCCTCTGAAATTCTTCTGTAGATTTTTTGGACAGCACATTGTTTTGCTTTAAACCAAATTAGAATGCATTTAAGTTGGGCCTGCACTCTCCACTGGGCAACTACATCATTGCCCATCATTTTACCTGGCTGCTTCACACAGTTAGCAGAACTGCCCTCCACTGAAAGCATTTGTTACCAAATATGGATTAAGCACTACTTTATATGTGTGTATAAAATATGAGAGAACAAAGGGGAAAGATTATTAATTACAGCTAGAATGTTAAGGGAATATTTCTCAGAAATGAAACTTGACCCCTAAAGAGTAATTTTAGTAAGTAGAGAAGAGAACATGATGTCTCCCTAAAAGGAAGCAATATAAGCAAATAGGTGGGATTTTGAAAGCCTGTGGCATTTTTAACAAAGTGACCTCTTCATACATACAGTGTGGAAGAAACTATCAGATCAGGCTAGGGAGAGAAATCAGAATCTGACCAACAAAGTCCTTGCAAAATCATTTTTAAAAACCTTATCATTCATAGTATCTTATTTCATTATTTTCGTTATTATTCTAACAATCGCAAGCTGCTTTATTGCTTTACATATCACTCAGTCCATCCATTTAAAGGTACAACTTAATGTTTGTTTGTTTGTTTGTTTGTTTTACAGTATTCACAGTGTTGGGAAGCCATTTTCATAGTCAATTTTAGAGCATTTTTATCACCTCCAAAAGAAACTGTCCCCATTGACAGCCGCTCTCCTATTCTCCCAGTCTCTCAGCCCTTGCAGCCATCCAGGCATAAGTATTTTCAAGCAACAGAATCATATGGTCATGCCATTGGTTTCACTTAAGGATGAGAGACTGGTTAGGAGGCTGAGAAGAGGGAATTCTCTGGTAGCCCAGTGGTTAGGACTCCACGCATTCACTGTCGCAAGTCCAGATTGCATCCTTGGCTGGGAAACTAAGATCCCACAAACCATACAGCGCAGCCGGGGGAAAAAAAGAGGTTGAAGAGATAGTCCAGATGAGCAGTAATAAGTAGAACTATAGCAGATTTGCCTGGAAGCTCATGAAACATAAGCAACTTAAAAAGAAAGGTCTTGTTGTTAGGTGAATGCTTCCTTTCACAGCTTCAAATCTATGATTTGAAGTTGATACGGTAAGGACTCAACTAAGAGGTAAACCCATCACATACCCTTTCATCAACTCTGAGACTCTATCCACTATAAAATACATTATTAATTTATAAATCACTAAGAAAGTGAAAGTGCCAATTAATCTAAGATATGCTTTTTTTCATGGGAGCTTCCCCTGTGGTGCTAATGGTAAAGAACCTGCCTTCTAATGCAGAAGACAAGATACACAGGTTTGATCCGTGAGTTGGGAAGATCCCCTGAAGGAGGGTGTGGCAACTCATTTCAGTATTCTTGCCTGGAAAATCTCATTGACATAGGAACCTAGCAGCTACAGTCCATGGGGTTGCACAGTCGGACAGTACTAAAGCAATTTAGCATACACACACATGGATTGCATGGTGCATACTGATTTTAGAGACATTAAAAATATGGAGAAAAATGTGCATCTTGGAATCCATGAAATATAGAGCAATATTATTCATAGCAATGAATTACAGTTCATTCTTTCTTAAATAATATATTTATTTTGCAAGTTGTATTTCACGAAGTATTTTAAGTTCCAAAAGCAACTTATTCCATTTACTTAATGCAAGTGGTTATTCATAGAAAAGAAAACTTTCTCAAAGAGTTACTTTTGCTGATCAACTGGTGGTCTGTGAAAACTTAGAGGGGTGGGATGGAGTGGGGACAGTGGGAGGGAGGTTCAAGAGGGAGGGAATACATGTATACTTATGGCTGATTTACACTGTTATATGGCAGAAATCAATGCAACATTGTGAAGCAATTATCCTCCAACTAAAAAAAAAGTCTTAAGTTCAGTAAACCATGCCTGTTGTCTTTTTCCAGTGGCTTCCTACCCTGTCTGGTTACAAATCTTCAGAAAAAAGGAAGTTACCCAAGTTACCCAAGTGATCATTGGCATTTCTGTCCTCCTTTTCCTTCTATTCCTGTTCTGCTCCTAGTTTTGTCTGCTCCTGGTTTCTCTGTTCATATTTTCCTGTTAATACTTATTTTACTTGTTTTTTACCTTTTTCCTTGTATCTTATGTAGCTTTTGCTGCTTCACCACATTTCCTTTGAGTGTTTTACTCGTCAGTTGGACTATTCCTTTGAGCTTCTTCTCTTCTATCTCTCTTCCCCCAAATAGTAGGGATAGGGCGGGGGAGACAGGACATTGGGAGCTTCCAGCAGTCTCTTGACTTAGATCATGACACCAGGAGGTCTGAGTTCACACTAGTATAATCTGCTAAAAACATAACTAGGTCTATTGAACATGACAAGAATACCTCAGTTCAGATAACCGTCCCATTCTGGGGCACACTCACTTTCATTTCTGGGTAGTCGTGCACAAAGCTTTCTTTTTCATTTCTTCCCAACAAATATCCACCAAGTGTGTAAATGTGTGTTTAAGATTAGCTTGTTGTTGTTCAGTCATTCAGTCATGTCTGACTCTGCAACCCCATGAACTGTAACATGCCAGGCTTCCCTGTCCTTCACTATCTCCCAGAGTATGCTCAAACTCTATTAAGTCTGTGATGCCATCCAACCATCTCATCCTCTGTTGCCCCCTTCTCCTCCTGCCCTCAATCTTTCCCAGCATCAGGGTCTTTTCCAATGAGTCACCTCTTTGCATCAGGTGGCCAAAGTATTGGAGTTTCAGCTTCAGCATTAGTTCTTCCAGTGAATATTCAGGGTTATTTCCTCTAGGATTGACTTATTTGATATCCTTAAGGCCAGCTGCCCAGGCTCTATTCCAGCTGTGGGTCTTCCTTGTGGAACTGGGACCTGGTTGATGATTCAGTCGGAGGTAGAGGCTCCTCATGTTACCAAAAACTATATATGCCTTTCAATGGGTTTTGAACCAAGAGATACCAACTAAGCCAAAGATAAGAGAGAAGGGAGGATGTATTACCTGAAGCAAACGAGAACATTAACTACCTTTCCCAATGCAATGTCTCCCCAGACAGCAAAACTGGGGAAGATTTAAGCTGAGGGTATATGCATATTCATGAGGAGGCTTGAGCAGAGGAGAATTCAGCATAGAATTGGGGCAAAGGTCAATAGAGTCCAAGCTTTAATTGATTGAAGTCAGAATGGTCAACATCATCATTCTACCCTCTACATGGGTGAGGGCCTTAGCTGCTGCAGAACTCAAAGACTGTATCAAATGGTTGCTGTTTTTGTTCAGTCGCTGTCATGTCTGACTCTGTGACCCCATGGACTGCAGCACAACAGGCTTCCCTGTCCTTCACTCTCTCCCAGTTTGCTCAGACTCAAGTCCACTGAGTCTGTGATGTCATCCAACCATCTCATCCTCTGTCGCCTTCTTCTCCTCATGCCATTAATCTTTCCCAGCATCATGGTCTTGTTGTGTATATATTCTTGAGGAAGAACTAGGACTCTGTTTTACTGCTGAAGTACTGTTTTATTTATTTTTAAATATTTATTTATTTGGCTGCACAGGGTCTTAGTTGTGCAACGGGGGATCTTTAGTTGCGTTATGTGTGATCTATTTCTCTGACCAAAGATCAAACTCTGGCTCCTGGCATTGGGAGCAAGGAGTCTTAGATGCTAGACCAAAAGGGAAGTCCTGAATTATTGTTTCTTGACTGTTTTTCCTTTGATCCTGAATTCCCTTGCTCCCCAGAAAATCACTGATTACGAAGACCTGGTCAAGCACAAGCACTGTGATCTGCCTTGGGTCAAAAAATGGCTTCTATTATGTTAAGAAAGCTATGCCTAGTTCACTTACCCCAGGGACCCCATATATGCTTACAATGACCCTTTCTGATATTAGTCTCTCCTAACTAAATCAGGATTTGTTTTTTGTTTTACAACATAAACCCTGACATAGAATGTAATTCCTTTTCCTTCATTTTGCACTACAAAGTGTTGATGCCTTCAGTAGGTTTTCCTGAAAATTGAAGAAGACTAAGAGGATTCATCTTGCAGCCAGACAACTGAATTAAAATGCCAGTGATGCTTCTCTACTGCTCTTCAGTTCAGTTCAATTCAGTCGCTCAGTCGTGTCCAACTCTTTCGACCCCATGAATCGCAGCACACCTGGCCTCCCTGTCCATCACCAAATCCCGGAGTTTGCTCAGACTTATATCCATCAAGTCAGTGATGCCATCCAGCCATCTCATCCTCTGTCGTCCCCTTCTCCTCCTGCCCCCAATCCCTCCCAGCATCAGAGTCTTTTCCAATGAGTCAACTCTTCACATGAGGTGGCCAAAGTATTCCTTCCAAAGAAATCCCAAGGCTGATCTCATTCAGAATGGACTGGTTGGATCTCCTTGCAGTCCAAGGGACTCTCAAGAGTCTTTTCCAACACCACAGTTCAAAAGCATAAATTCTTCGGTGCTCAGCCTTCTTCACAGTCACATCCATACATAACTATTGGAAAAACCATAGCCTTGACTAGACGGACCTTAGTCGGCAAAAGTAATGTCTCTGCTTTTAAATATGCTATCTAGGTTGGTCATAATTTTTCTTCCATGGAGTAAGTGTCTTTTAATTTCATGGCTGCAGTCACCATCTGCGGTGATTTTGGAGCCCCCCCAAACAAAGTCTGACACTGTTTCCACTGCTCTTGGATCCTGACAATTTGGAGCTCCAGCTTGAATGCTTTGTTTTCTTGATTCTCCTCTCATTCTCCCACACCCTAATCCCTTTGCATTTCTTATTCTGAACCAAGTTATTTATTTTGCTTTTACGTTTCATTCATACCCTCTAGGATTCCCACACCCATGTGCTTGCAAATTTTTTGAGGACAGAAGAAGAAAACCAGATCTTTCCTAAAACAAATGTTTAACTGGAGATGGACACTACTATGACTACATAGTAGAACAGTTTATGCACAAGGGACAATCTATGCACAAGGGGAGATGCCCACACCACGTGCTTCTGGGCCTGCTCTACAACTAATCAGCTTAATGATCTTACTCAAGTCACTTATTTTTTCCATGGTGTGAAAGAATAAGGAACTAATGGCTTCAAATATTCCTTTCAATTCCAAGATTCCATTAATCATTTAATCTAAACAAAATGAAGGTTCAAAAAAGAAAGAAATGTCTTGAATAAAAATGGTCTTGAAAAGAAGTAGGCACAGGAATGAGAGAAATGTTTACAGAGGGCTCACAGACAAGGAGGTGTGGGTATGAGCAGAGTTTGTAGTGGAAAGAGCATGAGTTTGGAGGAGATAATGGTTTGGATTTTAACTGATCTCCTTAAGCTTCAATTCTAATAGAAAATGGTAAATCAATTTTGTTTTGTTTCTTTTTTTGGTAAGAATTCCAAAGAATTGGTAAGGTGAGAGTATTTTATATCATTTTAGTGAGGTTTTGCCATGGTTCTCTGCTTAAATGTCTTCTGTGAATGTCTTCTTTTCTAATATTCCTTATTTATAGTAGAATTTATGACTCTTTTGTTGTGTGTCTCCCTGTGAGCTTCATATATTTTAAAATATTATTTAAAGTACAGTATTATATTTATTATTTTGCAACTCTCTTTTGCTAATTAGACTGTGAACTTCTTGAGGGAAGGGAGGGTATCTTTTCTGATTCTGAATTCTCATTGCCTACGATGGTTGGTACATGACACTTGACAATAAATTTTCAAAATAAAAAAGGCAATAAAATAATGGATGGATGGTTCATGGACAATGGGGGCTTTGCTAATGGGTCTTGGGCATAATTCCTTACCAGTGAATTTTCTATTCATATTTTCAAAAGCAATTGCAACGAAAAGAATAAAATACTTAGGAATATATCTACCTAAAGAAACTAAAGACCTATATATAGGAAACTATAAAACACTGATGAAAGAAATCAAAGAGGACACTAATAGATGGAGAAATATATCATGTTCATGGATTGGAAGAATCAATATAGTGAAAATGAGTATACTACCCAAAGCAATTTACAAATTCAATGCAATCCCTATCAAGCTACCAGCCACATTTTTCACAGAACTAGAACAAATAATTTCAAGCTTTGTATGGAAATACAAAAAACCTCGAATAGCCAAAGCAATCTTGAGAAAGAAGAATGGAACTGGAGGAATCAACTTGCCTGACTTCAGGCTCTACTACAAAGCCACAGTCATTAAGACAGTATGGTACTGGCACAAAGACAGACATATAGATCAATGGAACAAAATAGAAAGCCCAGAGATAAATCCACACACATATGGACACCTTATCTTTGACAAAGGAGGCAAGAATATACAATGGAGTAAAGACAATCTCTTTAACAAGTGGTGCTGGGAAAACTGGTCAACCACTTGTAAAAGAATGAAACTAGATCACTTTCTAACACCGCACACAAAAATAAACTCAAAATGGATTAAAGATCTAAATGTAAGATCAGAAACTATAAAACTCCTAGAGGAGAACATAGGCAAAACACTCTCAGACATAAATCACAGCAGGATCCTCTATGATCCACCTCCCAGAATGCTGGAAATAAAAGCAAAAATAAACAAATGGGATCTAATTAAAATTAAAAGCTTCTGCACAACAAAGGAAAATATAAGCAAGGTGAAAAGACAGCCATCTGAATGGGAGAAAATAATAGCAAATGAAGCAACTGACAAACAACTAATCTCAAAAATATACAAGCAACTTCTGCAGCTCAACTCCAGAAAAATAAACGACCCAATCAAAAAATGGGCCAAAGAACTAAATAGACATTTCTCCAAAGAAGACATACGGATGGCTAACAAACACATGAAAAGATGCTCAACATCACTCATTATTAGAGAAATGCAAATCAAAACCACAATGAGGTACCACTTCACACCAGTCAGAATGGCTGCGATCCAAAAATCTGCAAGCAATAAATGCTGGAGAGGGTGTGGAGAAAAGGGAACCCTCCTACACTGTTGGTGGGAATGCAAACTAGTACAGCCACTATGGAGAACAGTGTGGAGATTCCTTAAAAAATTGCAAATAGAACTACCTTATGACCCAGCAATCCCACTTCTGGGCATACACACCGAGGAAACCAGAATTGAAAGAGACACATGTACCCCAATGTTCATCGCAGCACTGTTTATAATAGCCAGGACATGGAAACAACCTAGATGTCCATCAGCAGATGAATGGATAAGAAAGCTGTGGTACATATACACAATGGAGTATTACTCAGCCGTTAAAAAGAATTCATTTGAATCAGTTCTGATGAGATGGATGAAACTGGAGCCGATTATACAGAGTGAAGTAAGCCAGAAAGAAAAACACCAATACAGTATACTAACACATATATATGGAATTTAGGAAGATGGCAATGACGACCCTGTATGCAAGACAGGGAAAGAGACACAGATGTGTATAACGGACTTTTGGACTCAGAGGGAGAGGGAGAGGGTGGGATGATTTGGGAGAATGACATTCTAACACGTATACTATCATGTGAATTGAATCGCCAGTCTATGTCTGACGCAGGATGCAGCATGCTTGGGGCTGGTGCATGGGGATGACCCAGAAAGATGTTCTGGGGAGGGAGGTGGGAGGGGGGTTCATGTTTGGGAATGCATGTAAGAATTAAAGATTTTAAAATTTAAAAAATAAAAAACTAAAAATTAAAAAAATAATAAAATTAAAAAAAAAAAAAAAGCAAAACATTTAAAATTACTCAGAGACTGAACTTTAAGTAAATGATCTTCATGACATACTGGGATTGTTACTAAATTTTGAAGAATGACACCCCTTGACACTTAATAACTTGCTCTTGAGGTTGGTCAAACTGTAACTCAGCCTTCAGGCATCAAACCTGTTAGTGTCTCAAGGCTGTTTTTATTAAATGCATCAACCAACCTAATCTAAGCAAATAATTCATTATATATCCTTTACTCTTTCCTCCTAGTTTTGGAAGCATTCTCTAATTGTTAACTTCCTGAAAAACAAAACTGAACAAGTAAAACATAATTAGAATCATTTTAGCAATAACACACATACACACACACACATAACCTGCTCTCAGAAACCATGTCTTTTACAGTATTCTGTAATGTACATATTTTATTACTTAAAGCAGAACAAAAAAAAGGAGCAGATTGGAACTGCTACTTTTCCTGAGTTTCTCTGTTGAATACATTTCAGTGTCTTAAGTTTTCAGTTTCAGAAAGTATTTTTCTGGCTTTCTCTTTCATCAGACAGCAGGACAACTTGTGAATGGGTTGATTTTGAGAGGAAGTTTGTGAATCTTTAGACCTTAATTAATGTTCAGCCTCTGTTAGTTTCCAAATTCCACCTGAAAAGAACACTGAGGAAATGAAGTAGAAGCGATTTTGATTCTCAAAGGTTCTTTTGTCTCTTTCCTGATAGGAAGCAAAGTTCTATGTAGGAGGTGGGTAGTGCCATTGTAACCTACTTTATTCTGCCTGAATAAGGAGGGTCAATGTATTCTCCTATCAAGGAGGAGGAAATTGCATAGACAACTTCTGGAATGACAGTAAAGACGTCCTTGACAGCATGTTGAAAACAGTGGTAAAACTTTCTTTTTTCCCCATAGGGAAAAAAAGAATCAGTATTGAAATGACAAGTAAGGTAGATGATGGACAAAATGCATTATTCTTGAAGTGTCTCCCAGTTTTTCTGAAAGAACTATTACATTTCAAAGACAGAATTCAAATGATTTTAATAATAACATATCAGCTTATCAATAAGACAGTGGAGCTGTTCTTTGAAGCCATGTTTTAAAAATCTCTAATGTTAGCTTTGTCTCTAAGCATCAACTGCCATAAAAACAACTGAGAAAAAGAAAAACGTCTTACTTTATGTTCATATAGGAATTTTTTAATAGAGTTTCCAGTTTGTGGACTTTAACTTCAAGAATAACAAATATGGGAGTTTTCAAAATGTTAGTGACTATCTTCTTGAAGACAGAGGATGACAGAGGCAACAGTGGATGAGATGGTTGGATGGCATCATCAACTCAATGGACATGAGTTCAAGCAAAATCCGGGAGATAGTGAAGGACAGGGAAACCTGGCATGTTGAGTCCATGGGGTTGCAAAGAGTCATACATGACTTGGGAACTGAACAACAACAGATCCTCTTGAAGAGTTTAACCAAACTGAAACTACCTTCCTTTGAGCCAGTAATCTTTGGGGCAGCTTAGCAATTCTTTTTTTATAATTTGTGGTAACTCTGCGAATTGCCACAATGACAGTACAATTGGGCTGGTCTTGGTTTTGACTACCATGGTTCCACCTGATAAGTTACCATTCTTGTTCTACTATATCAGATAGATATATTGGACTTAACCCAAAACAGAGATTCACAATACAAAAGAATGTCAGTTTAAGGTATCATGATCTTACATTAATAATTTCGTAATCCAAAAGGAACAATATGGATGAGCATCTTTTGAAAAAAAAAAAAAAGTATTTCTCTTTGGTTTTAAAAGCAATGTGTTGAAAATGTGGGAAGTATAAAATATGGAAAAATGTAAGAAATAGTCACTTTGAAGTTTTTACACCTGGAGACCTACCTCTACACATGACACTTAACAAAATTGAGACTACAAGTTTTCCTCCACTTTTGGTGGCACTTTGTGCTGAATAAATTGACAGGATATTGAAAATATCCTGTCAAAATGCATAATATGTGAACCTAATAAACATCACAGCTTAGCCTAGACTACCCTAAACATACTCAGAACACTTACATCAGTCAACAGTTAGGCAAAACCATCTAACACAAGCCTATTTTATTTAAAATAGTGTTGAATATCTCATGTAATTTATTGAATATTGTACTGAAAGTGGAAAGGAGCCTAGATGCAAGTGAATCCCTTGTTTATCCTTGTGATCACATGGATGCCCAGCATCATGAAAGAAGAGAGAATATGGCACCATGTATCACAAGACCTAGAAAAGGTCAGAATTCAAAATTCAAAGAACAGTTTCTACTGAATGCACATTGATTTCACATCTTCATAAAGTCATAAAATCGTAAATTGAAGTCAAGATTCTCAGTTGAGATAATCTGTACAATGATTGTGACATTTATATCCTTTATTGTTTACAATCTCAATGTGCTAATTAAACATGTAGGTAATTTTGAAATTTTGTTTTATAAATAACATTCTTGTCAGCATTTATATATGTAAATCTTTTTTGGTAGGTTGTTTTTTTTTTTCATTATAGATATAAGCAAGTCAGAATGTTTGAAATGTTTCTGGCCGAATTTCTTTCCAGAAAATGTATCATACCCACTTTGAGGCAATTGTATCTCTGTTCCAAATCTCTGTTTAACTCAAAAAAGATTTCTGTTTTGAAAGTAAGGAATCTAGAATCTTTATGGAAGGAATAAATGACCTCCATTTATGATAAATGACTCTTTTTCACACACAATTTCAACATCACGAGTCAAATAAATCCCCTCACTTCTGCCCAGGAAATTCTTAAAGGTAGAAATAGCATAAAAATGATGAAGTGATGAGTATTCAGATACTAGGATTGGATGCCCAGCCTTACTACCAGCTGTATGTATGTGATCTGAGGGTGTTCAGTTTAGTCTTTACTCCTGTAAAAAGATGTCATTGGACAAGATGATCTTTCAAAGTTTTCTCCCAGTCGCAAAAAAAATTTTTTTTAAGAATCACCTTCTTTAGGAGTAATGTATGCATACATAGGTGTTCAGTCCCTTCAGTCATGTCTGACTCTTTGCAACCACAGGGACTTAGTCCACCAGACTTCTCTGTCCATGGGGATTCTCCAGGCAAGAATACTGGAGTGGGTTACCAAGCCCTCCTCCAGGGGACCTTCCTGACTGAGGGGTTGAACCCATGTCACTAATGGCTCCTGCATTGGTGGATGGGTTCTTTACCACTAGTGCCACCTGGGAAGCCCTTAGGAGTAACATCTATACTACTATATACAAAAGAGATAAACAGTAAGAACCTACTGTACAACACAGGGAACTATATTCATTGTTTTGTAATAACATATATGGGAAAATAGTTTGAAAAAGAATTTTTTTTAAAAACTCATCTGTTTGAAGCTGTCTTTGATTACCTCAATCAGTATCAAATTCTCCTGGGACTTCAGTGGTAGTCCAGTGGTTAAGACTTTGCCTTCCGATGCAAGAAAAGTGGCCCCGATTGGGGAGATTAGATCCCATATGTCTTGTGCCCAAGAAAACAAAACATAAAATGGAAACAGCATTGTAACAAATTCAGTAAAACTTAAAAAAAATGGTTTTTTGAAAAAATAGAATTCTCCCTCTTTTCCTCTCCAGTGGCAACTTGTTGTCTGTCCAACACCTTGATCAACACATACACTGGGGAAAGACAACTTTGAATTAATAATTTATGTGAATTTTAAACTATTTAATAAATATTATCATCATGTCCATGATGATGGACCAGGTCACCTGGCTTGCAAATAATAGATCTTTTCATCTTGGCAATACCTAAACAAGCCCAATCCCTTCTTTAAAAAAAAAAAATTCTGAAATAATACGTAGCTGTTTTTCAGTTACTAACTTGTGTTCAACTCTTTGCAACCACATGAACTGAAGCATGCTAGGCTTCCCTGTCCTTCACTATCTCCCAGAGTTCGCTCAAACTCATATTCATTGAGTAGATGATGCCATCCAACCATCTCATTATCTGTAGCCCCCTTCTTCTCCTGCCCTCAATTTTTCTGAGCATCAGGGTCTTTTCCAATGAGCTGGCTCTTCCCATAAGTTGGTCAAAGTATTGGAGCTTCAGCATCAGCCCTTCCAATGAATATTCAGGGTTGATTTCCTTAAGGATTGACTGGTTTCAACTCCTTGCTGTCCAGGGACTCTCAAAAGTCTTCTCTAGCACCACACTTTAAAAGCATCAATTCTTTGGTGCTCAGCCTTCTTTATGGTCCAACTCTCACATCCATACATGACTACTGGAAAAACCATAGCTTTGACTAGATGAACATTTGTCAGCAAAGTGATGTCTCTGCTTTTTAATACACTGTCTAGGTTCATCATCGCTTTCTTTCAAAGCAGAAAAGCATCCTTTAATTTCATGGCTGCAGTCACCATCTGCAGTGATTTTGGAGCCCAAGAAAATAAAGTCTTTCACTTTTTCTCCAGCTGTTTGCCATGAAGTGATGGGACTGGATGCCATGATCTTAGTTTTTTGAATGTTGAGTTTTGTTTCAGTTTTTTTTACTCTAGTTCACCCTCATCAAGAGGCTCTTTAGTTCCTCTTAGAGTTCTGCCATTTGAGTGGTATCATCTGCATAACTGAGGTTGTTGATATTTCTCCAGGCAATTTTGATTCCAGTTTGTAATTCATCCAACCCTGCATTTCTTATGATATACTCTGCATATAAGTTAAATAAGCACCTCATCATTTTTATAAAATCTACTTAGTTGTTTTGAATGTGTTATTGGTGTTCAGTCTCCAAGTTGTGCCTGACTCTTTGTGACCCTATGGATTGCAGCACGCCAGGCTTCCCTGTTCTATCACCGTCTCTTGGAGTTTGCCCAAGTCCATTGAATCAGTGATGCCATCCAACCATCTCATCCTCTGTTGCCCTCTTCTCCTTCTGCCTTCAATCTTTCCCAGCAGCAGAATCTTTTCCAATGAGTCAACTGTTTGCAACAAGTGGCCAAAGTATTGAATACAGAACACAGTTTTAGGGAATCTTGTAGATGTTTAAGAATTATTAGACTATTTAGTTTCTACTTCATGTTATAGTGAGAAATTAAAAATAATCACTATTATTTTAATTAAAACCTCACACAGGTTACAATGACTATTATTAAAAAAGATAAGAGATAGCAAATGTTGTTAAAGATGTGGAGAAAAGAGAGCCCTGTACACTGGTGGTGGGTAGGTGAATTCATGCAGCCACTATGCAACACAGTTTGGGGGCTCCTCAAGTCATTCAAAATGGAACTATCATATGATCCCACACCCCACTTCTGAGTGTATATACAAAAGAATTGAAATCAAGATCTTGAAGAAATATTTGTACTTTTATGTTTATTGCAGCATTGTTCATAATTTCTAAGTAATGGAACCAACTGTTGATGTTTATTGACAAATGAATAGAAAATTAGAAGGCATATATGTATACTTTTAAAGGCTGTGTTTGTGGCAGTATTGCTACAAGGCACTAGATAACCATCTGTTGTTGTTTAGAGGCTAAGTTGTGTCCATCTCTTTGCGACACCATAGACTGTAACCCTCCAGGCTCCTCTGTCCATGGGATTTCCCAGTCAAGAATACTGGAGTGGGTTGCCATTTTTTAACAA
Source organism: Ovis canadensis (assembly GCF_042477335.2). Taxonomy (NCBI): domain Eukaryota; kingdom Metazoa; phylum Chordata; class Mammalia; order Artiodactyla; family Bovidae; genus Ovis; species Ovis canadensis. Next base: position 197,927,800 of record NC_091247.1, read on the forward strand.
GGACAACATTGATCCATAGGGTAAAGTCCATTAATGGGCTGGAAAAGCCCCTTATCAACTCACTAATTCATTCATCATGGAAGAACAGCCTAACTTTCCTCCATTTCTCAGACAACTCCAAAACCCAAGCAGATAATTGATACTGTTATACATTATTGAGAATGATTAATTTTTCATTACATTTGAATGCAATGATAGTTAAATTTTTATTGAAGTATAGTTGACTTACAATATTGTGTTAATTTCTGGTTTATACCAAAGTGATTCATGTGTATATATAATGTATACATGTAAATTATATGTATATGTATATGTGTGTGTATATATTTATATGTATATATATATTTTTTCAGAATCTATTCCATTACAGGTTATTACAAGTTGCTGAATTTCATTCCCTGGGCCATACATAGATATACACAGGTCCTTGTTTTATATTTGTTTTATATATGGTACTGAGTATCTGTTAATCCTAATTTATCTCTCCCTGCCCTCTATCCCTTTTGGTAACTGTAAATTTGTTTTCTATGTCTGGAAGTCCATTTCTGTTTTGTAAGTAAATTCATTTGTATCATTTCCTAGATTCTACATATAAGTGAATTCATATAATATTTGTCTTTCTCTGATTTAATATGATAATCTTTAGGGTGTTTGCAATGATATTTAATAGTTATCAGAGAAATTGGAGTCAAGCCACTCCCAAACACAGAGCACAACACAAAGAAGAGGGAGAAACTAGCTGATAGTGGTGGTTTTCTTCAAGAAATAGTAATTAATGATTACGCTAGAAAGTGCTTTCAGTAAAATGGACACAGGAGTTCCAGGAAAGATTCCTACCAAACTAGTTTGTTTGAGTGGTTCCAGTTTTTACAGTTAAGAAATCACCACCTCAGGATACACACTATTTTCTTTCTTTTAACATATTTTTGCCTGATACATGAATACAAGTTAAATCACTCTGAAAATCTCCGTGTCTGCAGCTCTAGGTATTTGAAAATATTCAAAAGAAGATTTCACAACTTTTAAAGGGCATTATGGTCATTTTTGCTAAATAAAAATGAGTCCTCAAGAAAATACTATTTTGGGGTGACAAAGTGATAATGAAAGAAATGTGCTTAAAATGGACAACAAATATGCTTTCAAACTGAAAAGATTAAATAAAGATATGCCTGTGGATGTGATTGAAACTGGAGAAGTGCTGAAATTCAGAGCTGTGCACAGAACATCTAAACTGGAATAGCTTTAGTGATGTCTGCCAGGAAAATCAAACTTCATTTAAAAATTGTTCTTAGAATTTCTTCATGTCAGTGACATTCTGTGTGTGAGGGCTCCGTTAGCATACAATCTAACAGAAGCTGTGTACAGCTGATTGGAGAAAGAATACCATGATTTACTCTGGTATTTTAAAATGTGCTATCCTTCCCTTGTGTTCTGAATATTTCTGTTCATGGAAATGTGATTTTTTTAACAGGAGCATTTTTTTTATGACATTTTAGATCTCAGCCACTCAACTTGCCTTACTAAGCCCAAGCAAAGGGCTTTTCAAAGAATAAAGTGAAAGGAAAGTGTAGCTCTGGAGTCATGTGACTGGAAGTGGTTTCTAACCTTGACATTTTTCTTTGACAATGAAAGGAAAGAATCAATGAGTCACAATTACTTCCTGAACATGACGGCAAAAGGAATGAAGGGGAAAAAGTGTGTGTGGGATTTCACATCCATCTCGCAGTTTCCTTAATGGTATAGATTTTTATTAGTACTTTTTTCATGGTTTTAAGTCTGCACTTACTTTTTATAGTTAGTTTTTTTCCCCTTTTAGATCAAGGGATGAATTTCACAGAATTTGATCAGTTCTTGGATAATCCTGAATAAGGCGTCTCTCTCTCTCCTCTCTCTCTCTCTCTCTCTTTTTTTTTTTTTTGGTAATGTGTTAGTGAATGTTCATTTCCTTACAAAAATCTCAAGAGGTTTTTATGGTGATCTCATTGACCTGTTTTAACACACTCTAAGAGATGAACAATGGGAAAAAAATAAGAAAAATTTATGCTATTAGTTGAAATATTACTCAGAAACCAAAAACTTAAAGGTCGTTCATTTATACATTTGTAAGAAATTAAAACTGAACCCTATTCATCCAGGTCAGTGTTCTGCTAAAATGTTTGTTTGAAATAATCCAGTATTTTTTTTAAATATAAATTTATTTATTTAAATTACTATCATGAATTTACCTCTCTATCCATACCCACAACTTATTACCTCCCTCAACATGAATAACGTCCCTATAGATAAAATATTTAAGTTTTTGCAGTACAGTAAAGTTACTCATAAAGTTGTGGGAGACAATGTGCACGATGTGTGTGGGGGAGAATTTTTTAACCAAGATGGTATACTAGAAACAGTCAGAGAAAAAATAAATATTTTAATATTTGAAGATGTAAAATTTTTATAGGAAAAAATACCACAAATGCCATAAAGACAAAATTATTTGAAAAAGATATTTGTGATTTAGAGATTAATAAGGGCCTCCCAGGTGCCTCGGTGGTAAAGAATCTGCCTGCCAAAACAGGAGACACAGGAGAAGGTAGTTCCATTCCTGAATTGGGAAGATCTCCTGGAGAAGGAAATGGCAACCCACTCCAGCCTGGAGAATTGCATGGACAGAGAAGCCTGGCGGGTTGCATTCCATGGGTCACGAAGAGCTGGACAGGACTGAGCGACTGAGCATGAACACAGAGGTTAATAACTCTAACAAAGCTCTTACACATTGATGAGAAAGCGCAATTAAAAATTGGGCAAAGCAAATGAAGTAGCAATTCACAGAGAAGTAAATCCAAGTGGCCTGCACACATTTGAAAAGATGTTCCAATTTACTTGTTGTCGGAAAAAAATGCAAATTAAATGTTTAAAATAGATCCCTTTATAATCATCATAGTGTCAAAGCTAAAAAGATCTATAACACCTATACTCAGCCAGGAAGAAATGTGAAGTTAGACTTTTTGAAAAGCAAACTACTGTTATTTAGTGAAACACACAGAGACACACATTTATTGATGGATAATGCTTGCTACTCTCCAATATCAATTTTTCTCTTTCCTAGGCATGTAGTTAGATTATATCTTTCACCACCCCTCCCTCCACAATCTCACTTGATTGAACTCTGGCCAATGGCTGAGCAGTGCTAGTAGGTTGTCTGGTCTCTCTTCTTTTTGTATGAACACTAATCCCATCCAGGAAGCCCTGCCCCTACATCTAAACCTAATTACCTCCAGGAATCTGTGTGTGCTTGCATGCTCAGTCACTAAGTCCTGTCAACCCCATGGACTGTAGCCCATCAGGCTCCTCTATCCATGGGATTCTCCAAGCAAGAGTACTGGGTGGGTTGTCATGCCCTCCTCCAGGGGAATCTTCCTGACTCAGGGATCAAACCCGTCTCTGATGTCTCCTGCATTGACAGCCAGATTCTTTACAACTGAGTCACTCGAGGCTACACTTCTAAATACACTTGCTTGATAAATTAGGAATTGGACATAGGAATGTTGGGGATGGGATACAAGCATTCAATCCATAACAGGATCATGAGTTGGGGAGCCAGGAAGATGGCAAGCCTAAGTCCTACTATCCACTCTACTGGTACTCCCACTGACCTAGCAATTCCTCTCTTGGGAATCTATTCTAAAGAACTGAAAGCACCAATGTGTATGGAAATATGTACAAGGATAATTATTGCAGAATTGTTTGCAGTAGAGTTTAAAAAAACTAGGAACCAATAGAATGACTGTGGATAGGTATATAATTGAAAAAATACGGTAATTTCATACTTTGGAATATCAAGTGGTCCTTAAAACGAATAGCAGCACACTACTTGACCTGAAAGGACTTCCAAGAACTTTTGTTGAAGAAGAGTAAGATATGGAAAGTGTACCTATTTGTTGGGACCTGACCTGAGCCATGACAGGCTCGACAGGCCACACTAGGCCTAGGCCTCAGGTTCTTGTAAGCATGAGTCATAATTCTGGGAAGCCCCACCAAGGTCCCCGATGACACCAAGGTCCCTGATAACACCAAGGTCCCCGAAGACACCAAGGTTAAGTCAGTCACCACGATGACCCAAGGTTGAGTCAATCACCACACGCCAACTACACTACTGCTGAGACAAAAGACCGCCTGTATATAAGCAGCTGTGATTCAGAGCTCGGGGCTCTCATCAAGACTCTACTGCGCTGGATGAGACTTGAGCCCTAGCTCGAGCTAGCAATGAACCCCTTTATGCTTTTGCAGTGCTGTGGACATCTTATTCTCTCAGTTTTAGGGACTTGGACACTGGGCATAACACTATTCTCATGCTATTTTGGTAAACCAGTATGTGTGTGCATGTGCTTGGTCATTCCTACTCTTTGTGGAATGCCAGGCTCCTCTGTCTATGGAATTTTCCCAGCAGAATACTGGAGTGGGTTGCCATTTCCTACTCCAGGGGATCTTTCTAAACCAAGGATTGAAACTCCATCTCTTGCATCCCTTGCATTGGCAGGTGGATTCTTTACCCCTGCGCCACCTGGCAAGCCCTAGGAAAACTAATCAAAAACTAACTAAAAATCACACATATATGTTTATGTTTGTATAGACAAATATATGTATTCACTTAATTGTGTAAGCATGGAATTATAGAACTGGACATGGAACAACAGACTGGTTCCAAATAGGAAAAGGAGTATGTCAAGGCTGTATATTGTCACCCTGCTTATTTAACTTCTGTGCAGAGTACATCATGAGAAGCGCTGGACTGGAAGAAACACAAGTTGGAATCAAGATTGCCGGGAGAAATATCAATAACCTCAGATATGCAGATGACACCACCCTTATGGCAGAAAGTGAAGAACAACTAAAAAGCCTCTTGATGAAAGTGAAAGTGGAGAGTGAAAAGAGTTGGCTTAAAGCTCAACATTCAGAAAACGAAGATCATGGCATCTGGTCCCATCACTTCATGGGAAATAGATGGGGAAACAGTGGAAACGGTGTCAGACTTTATTTTTTGGGGCTCCAAAATCACTGCAGATGGTGATTGTAGCCATGAAATTAAAAGACGCTTACTCCTTGGAAGAAAAGGTATGACCAACCTAGATGGTATATTCAAAAGCAGAGACATTACTTTGTCAACTAAGGTCCGTCTAGTCAAGGCTATGGTTTTTCCAGTGGTCATGTATGGATGTGAGAGTTGGACTGTGAAGACAGATGAGTGCCGAAGAATTGATGCGTTTGAACTGTGGTGTTGGAGAAGACTCTTGAGAGTCCCTTGGACTGCAAGGAAATCCAACCAGTCCATTCTGAAGGAGATCAGCCCAGGGATTTCTTTGGAAGGAATGATGCTAAAGCTGAAACTCCAGTACCTTGGCCACCTCACGCAAAGAGTTGACTCATTGGAAAAGACTCTGATGCTGGGAGGGATTGAGGGCAGGAGGACAAAGGGACGACAGAGGATGAGATGGCTGGATGGCATCACTGACTCGATGGACATGAATCTGAGTGAACTCTGGCAGTTGGTAATGGACAGGGAGGCCTGGTGTGCTGTGATTCATGGGGTTGCAAAGAGTTGGACAGAACTGAGTGACTGAACTGAACTGAACTGATATATACTAAACTGTAAGATGGTTTCCCTGTGTCAGTGTTTTTGGGAGGTTCTAGCAATATTAAAATAAGAGAGAAATTATAAAGAGAATATACTAAAAAGCATACAGAGTATACATTATATCATAGTATATATGCAGTTATGTAAAGTTATAATCGATGGATTTCATATGTGAAATAAATTGATTTCAAAGTTGGGACTGTATATATATTTAAAAAATATTTCTATGCTGCCTGAGATCCCCTTCCTGTATCCCTCAATAGATCTCTATTTATTTTTATTAAAAGAGATTTGTATATGAAACTGTTTCTTGGCATTAAAATATTATTTCTTTAATCACTACTTTACTCAAATTACCCTTTGTTGTTTTTCAGTCACTCAGTAATTTCTGACTCCTTGGGAACCCATGGACTGCAGCATTCCAGGCTTCCCTGTCCATCACCAGCTCCCCAAGTTTGCTCAAACTCATGTTCATCAATTCTGGGATACCATCCAACTATCTCACCCTCTGTCATCCCCTTTTCCTCTTACCTTCTGTTTTTCCCACCATCAAAGTCTTTTCTAATGAGTTAGCCCTTCACATCTGGTGGTCAAAGTATTGAAGCTTCAGCTTCAGCATCAGCCTTCCAGTGAATATTTACGGTTGATTTTCTTTAGGATTAACCGATTTCATCTCCTCACAGTCCAAGGGATTCTTCTTCAACACCACAGTTTGAAAGCATCAGTTATTCGGTGCTCAGCCTTCTTTATAGTCCAGCTCTTCCATCTGCACATGACTACTGGAAAAACCATAGCTTTGTCTCTATGGACCTCTATCAGCAGAGTAATGTCTCTGCTTTTCAATACACTGTCTTGGTTCATCATAACTTTTCTTCCAAGGAGCAAGTGTCTTTTATTTTCATGGCTGCAGTCACCATCCGCAGTGATTTTGGAGCCCAAGGAAATAAGGCCTGTCAGTTTCCATTTTTTCCCCCTACTATTTGACATGAACTGATGGGACCAGATGCCATGATCTTTGTTTTTTGAATGTTGAATTTTAAGCCAGGTTTTTCACTGTCCTCTTTCACTTTCATCAGGAGGCTCTTTAGTTCTTCACTTTCTGCCGTAAGAGTGTTGTCATCTGCATATCTGAGGTTGTTGACATTTATCCCAGCAGTCTTGATTCCAGCTTGTGATTTATTCAGCCCAGCATTTCCCATAAAGTACTCTGCATATAAGTTAAATAAGTATGGTGACAATATACAGCCTCAATGTACTCCTTTCCTAATGTTGAACCAGTCTATTTTTCCATGACTAGTTCTAACTGTTGCTTCCTGACCTGCATGCAGGTTTCTCAAGAGGCAGGTCAGGTGGTCTGGTATTCCCATCTCTTTCAGAATTGTGCACAGTTTATTGTGATCCACATAGTCAAAGGCTTTGGCATAGTCAATAAAGCAGAAATAAATGTTTTTCTGGAACTCTCTTGCTTTTTCCATGATCCAGTGGATGTTGGCAATTTGATCTCTGGTTCCTCTGCCTTTTCTAAAACCAGCTTGAACATCAGGAAGTTCATGATTCACATATTGCTGAAGCTTGGCTTGGAGAATTTTGAGCATTACTTTACTAGAGTGTGAGATAAGTGCAATTGTGTGGTAGTTTGAGCATTCTTTGGCATTGCCTTTCTTTGGGATTGGAATGAAAACTGACCTTATTCAGTCCTGTGGCCACTGCTGAGTTTTCCAAATTTGCTGACATATTGAGTGCAGCACTTTCACAGCATCATCTTTCAGAATTTGAAATAACTCAACTTGAATTCCATCACCTCCACTAGCTTTGTTTGTAGTGATGCTTTCTAAGGCCCACTTGACTTCACATTCCAGGATGTCTGGCTCTAGATGAGTGTTCATACCATCGTGATTATCTTGGTCATGAAGATCTTTTTTTGTACAGTTCTTCTGTGTATTCTTGCCACTTCTTCTTAATACCTACTATTTCTGTTAGGTCCATACCATTTCTATCATTTATCGAAGGACATCTTCTTCTAGCATCTTCTAACATCTTTCAGCTAGCATCTGAAATGGGTGCAATTGTGAGGTACTTTAAATATTCTTTGGCTTTACCCTTATTCGGTATTGGAATGAAAACTGAGCTTTTCCAGTCCTGTGGCCACTGCTGAGTTTTCCAAATTACCCTTATGCATATATAAATGAGAAGAACTAGTAGAAAAAGTAATACCAATACACAAGTAGTACATTACAAAGAGTTTTATACACTTCCCATGTTCTCAGCTGAAGGAGTTAAATGAGAATATTTGACATCAGTTTGTGAAAGATATTCTTCATCTCAAAAGAAACCTGACTAAGTAAGCGTTTGCTAAGAACAGGTACAATTCTGCCATATACAAATTATTCACCAAGAGTAAGAGCTAAGGACTTAAATGGGAATGCTTTTTTTTTTTTTTTTTGGCTTGGCTTGGCTTGTTTCATTTGGGCATGTGCCCAGACAGTGTGGGTCAAAGGTTTAATGAACTTCTGATGCAACTTTGGTTGAATGGATTACTTGGGACACTGGTGTCCTTTGGTTTTTGTTTTTGTTTTGTGTTTTTAAACCAGCTACTGCTGCACAGTTAAACAAGATTCCTTTAACAAATGAGAGGGAAAACGACCTTGCTAACCCCAGACTTCACAAGGAAAAGCCCCAAAGCAGTATAATATTGAGATGAGACCAAAGTATGAACAGAAACTAAGGATGGTGGCTCATTTGTCACCAGTGGCCTAGTTAATGTTTTCTTTTCTATTAAATTTTGTAAACCATTAAAGCTAGAAATAAAGCCACATGCCTGTCCTAATCCTTTTTATTTTCCACCTTGATTCTGTCTTCCAAAACTTATAGGGTTGTCTCGGTCAATACAGGCTACTATATCAAAAGTATCATAGACTGGGTGGCTTAAATAATAAACATTTAGTTCTCACTATTCTGGAGGCTAGGAAGTCTAAGATCAAGGTATTTTCGGATTCAGTATCTGGTGAAGATCTGCTTCCAGATTTGCAGATGGCTATCTTCTCATTGTATGCCCACATGACTTAAGAGGGTGAGCTTCAAAATCTTCCTCTTTTTATGACGACATGTTCTGGCCCTGATGGTTAAGAGTCTACCTGCAATGTGAGAAACCCAGGTTAGATCTCTGGGTCAGGAATATCCCCTGGAGAAGGAAATGGCAACCCACTCCAGTATTCTTGCCTGAAAAATCCAATGGATGGAGGAGACTGGCGGGCTACAGTCCATGGGGTTGCAAAAAGCCAGATAGTACTGAGTGATTTTCAATCCTATGATGGGGGCTCCACCCACATGATCTCATTAAGCCTACTTACCTCACAAAGGCCCCACCTTCTAATATCATACCATTGGAAGTTAGAGTTTCAACATACGAATCAGAAAGAAGAGTGGGGACACAAACATGCAGTTCATAACAAGGGCTATGTTTGGTTTGGCTCTTTTAATATTGTTTGGGAACTTGATTTTGCAGAAAAATTCCTACCCTTTTTATTATTTTTTTTAACCACGAGTAAATATAGTGTTGAAATTAATTTGACTACTGATCCTTTTGAGGTTGAAGATGTGATTATTAATCAGTCTTCTATGGTGAAACCAGATGGGTGTTTGAGATCTATTTATTTTCAAAAATGTATAGATCATAATACCTATCCTTCAGAGATGCTGTAAGCTTGTAATTTATACAGTAATGTGCCTGGCCCATTATTGGTGATTACTGATTCCAAATTGGGAAAGAAGTATGTCAAGGCTGTATATTGTCACCCTGCTCATTTAGTTCTACGCAGACTACATCATGAGAAACGCTGGGCTGGAGGGATCACAAGCTGAAATCAAGATTGCTGGGAATATCAATAACTTCAGATATGCAGATAACACCACCCTTATGGCAGAAAGTGAAGAAGAACTAAAAATCCTCTTGATGAAAGTGAAAGATGAGAGTGAAAAATTTGCCTTAAAGCTCAACATTCAGAAAACAAAGATCATGGCATCTGGTCCCATCACTTCATGGCAAATAGAAGGGGAAACAATGGAAACAGTGTCAGACTTTATTTTCTTGGGCTCCAAAATCACTGCAGATGGTGACTGCAGCCATGAAATTAAAAGATGCTTGCTCCTTGGAAGAAAAGCTATGACCCAACCTAGACAACATTATAAAAAGCAGAGACATTAATTTGCTAACAAAGGTCTGTCTAGTCAAAGCTATGGTTTTTCAAGTAGTCATGTATGGATGTGAGAGTTGGAGTATAAAGAAAGCTGAGCACGGAAGAATTGATGCTTTTGAACTGTGGTGTTGTAGAAGACTCTTGAGAGTCCCTGAGACTGCAAGGAGATCCAACCAGTCCATCCTAAAGGAGATCAGTCCTGGGTGTTGATTGGAAGTACTAATGTTAAAGCTGAAACTCCAATACTTTGGCCACCTGATGCAAAGAGCTGACTCATTGGAAAAGACCCTGATGCTGCGAAAGATTGAAGACAGGAGGAGAAGGGGACGACAGAGGATGAGATGGTTGGATGGCATCACTGACTTGATGAACATGAGTTTGAGCAAACTCCAGAAGTTGGTGATGGACAGGGAAGCCTGATATGTTGCAGTCCATGGGTTCTCAAGGAGTTGGACACGACTGAGTGATTAAACTGAACTGATAAATACTAGTGGAATGCCATTTGTACCTCTGCAATCTAGGTCAAGTTTCTTCTTGAGTCTTAATGTTCTCATATATGAAAGAAATATTGATAAATTCTTTCTTAATAAATCATTGTGAGGAATCTTTTGGATATGTGAAAATACAAGTAATTCTGCATCTCAGCAATTAAGGATGGTAAAAAGAACATTCTGGTAACGTGTCATCTCATTTTTTTTCCACTTTAGCTATCAGAATCTTGAGTGAAATTTATCACTTGTCAGTAAAAAAAAAATGTGCTCTTCATTTCAGCATGTACTTTATGACTCATTTCTGGCTTAACATTCCCATCCCTCTTTTTTTCCTTCAATCATTGCACTTTTCATTTCCACTATCATATGAATTATGTATATCCTTGAAAAACATTTAAAATTATTCCTGGGTAAACAAACCTGTATACCTACTTTCTCAATTACCACATTAGTCATAGACAGATACACTTAGATCTTGATATTACCCATCCTCTAATTATATTTTTCAAAATATGTTTGGCAAGTTGTTAATATCTCTCACCTGAAAATAAAGCTCCAAATTTTCAAAAGCTGAGAAAATATCTGACTAAACAGAATCAATTTCTTAACTATGAGCCTTTATGTGTCACCATGAATGATGTATACTGTACTCTGGAATGATGTACTCTGGAACACAGAGTACATCATTTCTCAGAATTAGTTTTGCTAACTCAGAATTAAATAGAAAAATAAAAAATAAAAAAAACAGGGATTACCCTCTCCCTCTCCCTCTGAGTCCAAAAGTCCATTATACACATCTGTGTCTTTTTTGCTGTCTTGCATTCTAACATGTATACTATCATGTAAGAATCGAATCGCCAGTCTATGTCTGACGCAGGATACAGCATGCTTGGGGCTGGTGCATGAGGATGACCCAGAGAGATGTTATGGGGAGGGAGGTGGGAGGGGGGTTCATGTTTGGGAACGCATGTAAGAATTAAAGATTTTAAAATTAAAAAAAATAAAAATAAAGTTAAAAAAAAAACCACAGGGATTAATTGAGAGCAATTAACCTACACAGGTTACCTGTTCTTTTCAAAGAATGCTATGAGATGAGCACTGGATCACTGTGTCTTGGGTTTTGACAGAATGTAAAGCAGTCACACTCTGCTTATGAAACAAAGTTTGGCACAGGGAAAGCACCTATGTCAAGCCATCACCTTTTCTTCATCAAATTATATGCTAGATTTTGAAGTCACCAAAAGGATGGATAAGATAAGAAAGCAGACAGTAATAAGTCTTTTAAGGATATGGAAAACTTATATTGCTGGTAGAAAGATAAAATTGTACAGCCTCTTTGGAAAATAGCTTGGTATTTCTTCAAAAATTAAACACAGAATTAACAAACATGCCAACAATTCTACTCCTAGATACATACTCCAAGAAAATGTATGTCCCCACTAGACCTTATATGCAAATATTGATAGCAGATTTCTTATCCAAAAAAGTGGAAAAACAGAAATTTTCATTAACTGATGATTACATAAACAAATATGGTATAGCCATACAATGGAATATTATTCGACCATAAAAAGTACTTATACATGCTGCAATGTGGGTGCACCTTAAAACATAACACTAAGTGAAAGAAGTCAGCCACCAATGATCACATATTGTGATCACAATTCGTGTCATTTACTGCAAAGGTCTAGATTAGGTACATTTACAGAAAGAAAAATTAGACCAATGGTTGCCAGTACCTGCTGGAAAGGGGAATGGGGAATAAATGCTAATGGGTACAGGGTTTGTTTTGGGATCATGAAAATGTTCTGAATTTAGGTGATGGTCATGGTTTCACAACTCTTAGAACTGAATGAAACAAATGATAAATTATATACTTTAAAACAGTGATTTTTAAATTGTGCTAAATATGCATAAAATGTTTACCATCTGAACACTGGACATTCATAGTAAATACTTTCACATTACTGTTCAACTGTCACTGAAACTTTCTTCACCTTGCAAAACTGAAACTCTATATTCATTAAACAATAATCTCTCATTTGTCCCTCTCTTTGTAAGCTACAATTCTACTTTATGAATTCGACTACTTTATAGGTCCTCATATAAGTAGAATCATACAATACTTGTCCTTTTGTGACTGGTTAGTCACTTAATGTCTTCAAGGTTGAATTTTATGATATATGGATTGTACTTACTGTTATTAAAAACATATGTGTAATATACATGTACCCCAATGTTCATCGCAGCACTGTTTATAATAGCCAGGACATGGAAACAACCTAGATGTCCATCAGCAGATGAATGGATAAGAAAGCTGTGGTACATATACACAATGGAGTATTACTCAGCCGTTAAAAAGAATTCATTTGAATCAGTTCTGATGAGATGGATGAAACTGGAGCCGATTATACAGAGTGAAGTAAGCCAGAAAGAAAAACACCAGTACAGTATACTAACACATATATATGGAATTTAGGAAGATGGCAATGACGACCCTGTATGCAAGACAGGGAAAGAGACACAGATGTGTATAACGGACTTTTGGACTCAGAGGGAGAGGGAGAGGGTGGGATGATTTGGGAGAATGACATTCTAACACGTATACTATCATGTGAATTGAATCGCCAGTCTATGTCTGACGCAGGATGCAGCATGCTTGGGGCTGGTGCATGGGGATGACCCAGAAAGATGTTCTGGGGAGGGAGGTGGGAGGGGGGTTCATGTTTGGGAATGCATGTAAGAATTAAAGATTTTAAAATTTAAAAAATAAAAAACTAAAATTAAAAAAATAAATAAATAAAAACGTATGTGTAATATATATATATAATATATATATATATATATATATATATAATTAGAGATTCAGAAAAAGAAGTGACAAGAAAGGAGCAGAATTATAATGCTTAAGGATAAAAAAAGGTACAACTGACAGATTCAAAAAGCTAAGATAACCCAGTCCAAGATAAACAGACCAAAAAACCTACCTAGTCCCATTGGAGTAAACTTCTGAAGACCAAAGATGGGAAGAAAATCTAAGTAGCCATTGGGGAAAAGACACATTACCTTCAAAGTAGCAACGAGACTGATAACTGACTTTTAAATGGAAATAATAACCAACAAGGATACTTTAACTGGAGTGACACTTTAAATGCAGAGAGAAAAGCTTTTGAGTATCTTTTTAAAAATAAAAGTAAAGGGACTTCCCTGAAAATCCAGTGGTTAAGAATCCACCTGGCAATGCAAGAGACATGGGTTCAATCCCTGATCCAGGAAGATCCCACATACTGTCGAGCAACCAAGCCCATTCACCACAACTGTTGAGCTTATGCCCTAGAGCTCATGCTCCACAACGAGAAGCCACAGCAATGAGAGGCCCATGCACCACAGCTAGAGAGTACTCCCTGTCCTCCGCAACTAGAGAAGGCCTCCACCCAGCAAGGAAGACCTGGCAAGGCCAAAATAAATAAATAAACAATTAAAAAAAAATTAAAGACATTTTCAGACAAACAAAACAAAATTTTCAATAGCATGCCTATACTAAAACACACTAAACCAAAAAAAAAAAAAATGAGAATCCACAGAAAGAATAAAAATGATCCTCGATACATTGTGTTGCAAAAGGGAATGAATGAACACTAGAAGCAATAAATACGTGAGTAACTGAAATTAATATTGACTGTTCAAAACAACAATATTAATGTTTTGTGATATTTTAAATGTATGCACAGCAAAATGCAAGAGAATAATAATGCAGAACATAGGAGAGGAAGAACAGACTAAAATGTCATACATTTCAGGTAGTAAATTAGTAAAAGTAATAATCTGTATTACAATTACATGGCTACATGCTGTAATCTCTAGGTAACCAGGAAAAGTGAAGTGAAACTGAAGTCGTTCAGTCATGTCTGACTCTTTGCAACCCCATGGACTGTAGCGCTACCACGCTGCTCTCTTTGTGGAGTTTTCCAGGCAGGAGTACTAGAGTGGATTGCCATTTCCTTCTCCAGAGGATCTTGCCAACCCAGAGACTGAACCCAGGTCTTCCATACTGTAGGCAGATGCTTTACCATCTGAGCCACCAGGGAAGTCAACCAGGAAAAAGAAAATACAAATAATAATAAACAGATAACTAACTATAACATATAACTAGCAAATTAATAGATGGAAATATAGATTACAAGCTTTCTGTTAATCAATCCAAAGGGAGAGGAAATAATACATAGAGATGAACCATAAATGTAGCTTAAAAGTAGTAAGATGGTAGACAAAAACCTAACGAGGTATGTAGGGAATTACATTAAATGTAAGCATGTTTGCATCAAGCAAGATAGAGAATATCTGATATTGAATGATATTAGAAAAAAAGATGGTCTTGGAATTTCAGAGTACCGAGGGAAATTGGAGCAATTAGAGAGACTCAAAGAGGAGGGGAGATATTGGGAATCAAAGCCCATGGGGTGTCAGGGAGTCACCTGAACAGTAACAAAAGGTAATTTGAGGTACTGGTGTGTGTCAGCACTCATAAATGATCAATTCCTTAATGGGTGCCAAGATTCGCAAATAAGAAGGCTCATATGCATCCAAAAGTATCAGGTCTCAAATCAACACCAAAAAGTAATGTGTGGCAAGGGTCTTATCTGTCTTCAGTTCAGTTCAGCCCAGTTTAGTTGCTCAGTCATGTCCGACTATTTGTGACCCCATGAATCGCAGCACGCCAGGCCTCCCTGTCCATCACCAACTCCCAGAGTTCACTCAAACTCATGTTCATTGAGTCGGTGATGCCATCCAGCCATCTCATCTTCTGTTGTCCCCTTCTCCTCCTGCCCCCAATCCCTCCCAGCATCAGAGTCTTTTCCAATGAGTCAACTCTTTGCATGAGTTGGCGAAAGTACTAGAATTTCAGCTTGAGCATCATTCCTTCCAAAGAAATACCAGGACTGATCTTTAGAATGGACTGGTTGGATCTCCTTGCAGTCCAAGGGACTCTCAAGAGTCTTCTCCAACACCACAGTTCAAAAGCATCAATTCTTCGGCGCTCAGCTTTCTTCACAGTCCAACTCTCACATCCATACATGACCACTGGAAAAACCATAGCCTTGACTAGACAGACCTTTGTTGGCAAAGTAATGTCTCTGCTTTTGAATATACCATCTAGGTTGGTCATAACTTTCCTTTCAAGGAGTAAGCATCGTTTAATTTCATGGCTGCAATCACCACGTGCAGTGATTTTGGAGCCCAAAAAAATAAAGTCTGACACTGTTTCCACTGTCTCCCCATCTATTTGCCATGAAATGATGGGACCAGATGCCATGATCTTAGTTTCCCGAATGTTGAACTTTAAGTCTAGTTTTTCACTTATGGTCAATTATATAAATGATTTTTCTTTGGTACTTCTATTGTATTAATGATCACTCTTTTTAATAGTTAATATTACCAAATGTCAGTATCAAGTAAATATAGTTGATAAATATCAAGTCATTTCTGTATATGTGTATATATATTTATTATATGCTACATATAACTTATAATAAATATGTTTCCAAGTATATATTATCATATATAATAAAAGTATAAGTAAGTAAGTAAGTATGTTTTTGTTGTTCAACAATGCCCAACTCTTTGCAACCCCATGGACTGCTGCTCACCAGGCTCCTCTGTCCATGAGATTTTCTAGGCAAGGATACTGGAGTGGGTTGCTCTTTACTTCTCCAGGGGATCTTCCCAACCCAGGGATTGAACCCAGGTCTCGAACCCAGGTCTCCTGCATTGCAGGCAGATTTTTTACCGACTGAGCTACAAGGTAAGGCCAAAAAAAGTATAGCTTGTTAATATTATGAACCAATATAGTATAAAATATTATATATATTAATATGTATGTTATATATTATACAGACTGTATTAAATATACAGACAAACCTCATTCTATTGTACTTCATTTTATTGCACTTTGCACATGTAATGATTTTTTACAAAAGAAGGCTTGTGGTAACCCTGCCTTGAGCCAGACTATAGGTGCCATTTTTCTAAGACCATTTGTACACTTCATGTCTTTGTGTTACATTTTGGTAAATCTTATAATATTTCAAACCCTTCACCAGCAAAAAGATGAGGACTCACTGAAGGTTCAGATGATGGTAGCATTTTGTGATTATAAAAATTCTTTAATTATGATATATACTTTTAAAAGATATATGCTACTTTTTATTTAATAGACAATAGTATAGTATAAAATAACTTCTGTGTGCACTGAGAACCCCCCAAAATTCATGAGAATCATTTTATTGAGATATTTGCTTTATTGTGGTGGTCTGATGCTAAACCTGCAGTATAAATAAAGTTTGCCTCTAACATCATATATTAGAATATATAATATATGTATTATATTATATATGATAATATATCATATCTATTCTATATAAAATTGTATGATATCTATTTTCTTAGGAGATGCCACAGATTTGATTCCTCGGTTGGGAAGATCCCCTGGAGGAGGGCATGGCAACCCACTCCAGTATTCTTGCCTTGGAGAATCCATGGACAGAGGAGCCTGCCAGGCAACAATCCATAGGGTCACATAGAGTAAGACATGACTGAAGCAACTGAGCATGAGCACATTATATGTATTTATATATGGGGAGAAATAAAAAATTTTTACAATATATTGATTCATAATAGCAATAAACTAACTTTTTAATATTACATGCTTTTTCTCTTTTATGACAGTTTTATAGAGATGTAATTTATAAACCATAAAATTCACCTCTTTAAAGTGTACAAGTCAATGATTTTTCATTTAGTTACAGAATTGTGTAAACAATATCACTATCTAATTTTTGAACATGATCATCCCACCCAAAAGGAATTTATGCCCATTATCAGAATCTTTTTTCTTCTTTTTAAAGAAAACCTCTGAAAGTTTTAGTATAACCACATCATAAAAAATGATTTACTTTTTATTGACACAGTACTTACTGTGATTTTAAAATATGTAGAGTATGATGAAACACACAGAATAACTTATGGTTTGGGGGAATTCATAAGAATCCACAGGAATTCTGATTTATTTTTCTCAAATCCTGAAGATTCATGTCTGTCGGGAATTTGGACATCCTATCCTTGAATAAAGAGATGGAGCAGAGCTTCCAGTTGACCCGTGATGAACAGAGACCATGAGTAAGGGGAAAACTTTCTGTTGAACTGTTAAGGTTTGTGGTTGCTTGTTATCCAGTTTAACTAAGCCCTCCTGATCACTGTGATCATAAACCATGGTTTATGGTTTATGGTTTTATAAAACATAAAAACAATAGCTCAACTAACAAGAATGAAGGGAGGATATGAAGTGGGAGGCAATTTTCACAAGCTGAGAAAGGCAGAGAGAGAATTTGTTTAAAGATGAAATTGTAGTTGAAAATCATGCTGCTAATTTTTAAGTTTTTCATCATTATTAAAAAAAACTCTATCAGTTAATGATTTTTCATAGTAAGCAACAGGAACAAATGCTATCAAAGCTTAAGGAAAAAAGGTTAATAGAAAGATAATAGCATAGGTCACAAAATCAAAGAGAAAATAAAAACTGGGATCAGAAGGCTAGTCATTAGAAAAGCTTTGGGGGACTAAATAGCTAGATTAATGAACAATTTCTTGGGAGCTCTGCCCTCATTGAATCAGCTTTTAGTATTTCTTACCTCAGTGTTACTCCACTTATGATTTAAATTTCTGGGAAAATACAATGATTTGCATCTGCAAAATAAGCATTTATCTCTTTGCCAAGATTTGTTAGGGCATCTTGATTGATTCTCCTACTCAGAGTGGATACACTGGGGCTAGACTGTTCTGCAATTTACAACACTAACAAAAGGAAGAGCTTAAAGAGTAAAAGTTTACAGCTCTAACAAGAGAAGTCTTCAGTAAGCAAATGCTTCATGGAAAAAAATTCAACAGAGGGATGGATAAAGAAAACATGCTACATTTATACAATGGAATATTATTCAGTCATCAAAAGGAGTGAAATTGAGTCATCTGTTGAGACATGTATGGACCTAAAGACTCTCTTACAAATGAAGCAAGTCACAAAGAGAAAAAAAAATTATTTAGTAATGCATATGTATAGAATCTAAAAAAATGATATAATGAACTTATTTACCAGGCAGAAATTTGAGGCACAGATGTAGAGAACAAATGTGTAAATACCAAAGGGGAAGCAAGGAGGAGTGGGATGGATTGGGAGATTGGGATTGACAAATATTACTACTATGGATAAAAGAGATAACTAATGAGAACAGACTGTATAGCACAGAGATCTCCATTCAATGCTCTGTGACCTAAGGGGGAGGAAATCCAAGGAAGAAGGGACATATGTATACATGTGTTTAATTCACTCTGCTGTATGACAGAAACTAACAAAAAATGTAAAGCAACTATACCCCAATGGGAAAAAAAATCTGTTCAGCAAAACTTTCACTTTCATTTCAATTAATTTTCTTGAGGAAATAGTTTTAAGGAAAATGTTTATGTGTAGTACGGTCTCAATTTTTAAATGTATGTATACTGGAGAAATCTATACTCTTTGTGAGTAATCAGGATCAATATCAATAGTGATAAATTGTGTTGGTAGTATGTATCTTGATGCGATGTGATGTGATGTGATGAAAATAACACTTTAAGCATATGGTCATTCTCCCCAAAACCCATAGCCCCAGTTTAATCAAGAGACAAGCAGACAAATTTCAATAAAGGGATATGTTATAAAATACCTGTACTGTATTTCTCAAAACTATCAAGGTCATTAAGACAAAGAAAGTCTGAGAAACTGCCATTGCTAAGAAGATCAAAAGATCAGACACCTAAAATGTGGTTTCCTGGATGGGATCCTAAAACAGAAGAAAAAGGGGGGCATTTGGAAAAAAGACTAAGGGAATGTGAATAAAGTTAATAGACTATTTTTCTGTAAATATAAAAAAATCATTCTAAATCTTAAAGCTTATTTTTAAAAGAAACATTTCAAGCACTCTATTGTTTTATCTATATTTACCTATTGAGGATGTCTGAAAATAAGTTCACCAACCTACTCTATACTGAAAATACTCAAATCATTATTTTTAGCTCATATTCTTCCTTGACCTACACACACACACACACACACAAATATACACATTGTATATTCATGCATGTGTATGCCTGTTGCCAGACAAATATCTTGATCTGGACATGCTTCAGATCTCAACATATCTCTTGGTAAGTAATAAGTTAATGATGCTATGCCAATGTGTTGTAGGAGCATACTTTCAATGTCATATTATAATTTATTTAATAAGTGTCTGTGAAAAAGTGAAAGTGTTATTTGTTCAGTCGTGTCTGACTCTTTGTGACCCCATGGACTGTAGCCCACCAGGCTCCTCTGACCATGGGATTCTCCAATAGAGCATACTGGAGTGGGTTGCTATTCCCTTCTTCAAGGGATTTTCCCAGGCCAAGGATTGAACTCAGGTGTCCTGCATTACAGGCAGATTTTTCATCATATTTTTCCTGAGCCACCAGGAAAGCCTAATAAATGTTTACAGGGTGGCTTTTACATGGCTCTCTTGTAGATACTGTAGACTTATCTGTGAAGAAGACATACACATGTCTTGATATAAAAGTTTGCAATCTACTGAGGGAAGCAGACATGAGCAAATGTTAACACTATGAGCTGTGAAAGAAACCAAAATTTGTTCTCAACTGTACCTTACACCTGTCTCCTTTGCAGTTCTTACCACAGAATCTCCTGTATGCACTTATGTATTTATCATTTCAGGTACACTGTGCACATAAAAATGTTTGTGGAAATATCTGTTTCCTTATTTATTCATTTCATTTGTTGAATAATTAAATGCAGCAGAGGACTGCACTTGTGGTTGTGCCATGTTTATGACACTGTGGGCTAAATGGTCAAGTGAAAAGCATACAGTGAGTTTTGATTCCTTTGATTCTAACTTTTGGCACAATATTAACTCACTATGTCTCAATAAAAAAGATCTTCATGACCCAGATCATCACGATGGTGTGATCACCAACCTAGAGCCAGATATACTGAAATGCAAAGTCAAGTGGGCCTTAGGAAGCATCACTACAAACAAAGCTAGTGGAGGTGATGGAATTCCAGTAGAGCTATTTCAACTCCTAAAAGATGATGCTGTGAAAGTGCTGCACTCAATATGCCAGCAAATTTGGAAAACTCAGCAGTGGCCACAGGACTGGATAAGGTCAGTTTTCATTCCAATCCCCAAGAAAGGCAATGCCAAAGATGTTCAAACTACTGCACAATTGCACTCATCTCACACTCTAGTAAAGTAATGCTCAAAATTCTCCGAGCCAGGCTTCAACAGTACCTGAGCCATAAACTTCCAGATGTTCAAGCTAGATTTAGAAAAGGCAGAGGAACTAGAGATCAAATTGCCAACATCCATTGGATCATTGAAAAAGCAAGAAATTCCAGAAAAATATATACTTCTGCCTTATTGACTATGCCAAAGCCTTTGACTGTGTGGATCACAATAAACTGTGGAAAATTCTGAAAGAGATGGGAATACCAGACCACTTGACTTGCTTCTTGAGAAACCTGTATACAGGTCAGGAAGCAACAGTTAGAACTGGAAATGAAGCAACATACTGGTTCCAAATAGGAAAAGGAGTACGTCAAGGCTGTATATTGTCACCCTGTTTATTTAACTTCTATGCAGAGTACATCATGAGAAATGCTGGACTGGATGAAGCATAGCTGGAATCATGATTGCCAGGAGAAATATCAATAACCTCAGATATACAGATGATACCACCCCTATGGCAGAAAGTGAAGAACTACAGAGCCTCTTGATGAAAGTGAAAGAGGAGAGTGAAAACGTTGGCTTTAAAACTCACCATTCAGAAAACTAAGATCATGGCATCCGGTCCCATCATTTCATGGCAAATTGATGGGAAAACAATGGAAACAGTGACATCCTTTATTTTTGGGGCCTCCAAAATCACTGCAGATGGTGAGTGCAGCCATGAAATTAAAAGACACTTGCTCCTTGGAAGAAAAGTTATGACCAACCTGGATAGCATATTCAAAAGCAGAGACATTACTTTACCAACAAAGGTCCATCTAGTCAAACCTATGGTTTTTCCAGTGGTCATGTATGGATGTGAGAGTTGGACTATAAAGAAAGCTGAATTCTGAAGAATTGATGGTTTTGAATTGTGGTGTTGGAGAAGACTCTTGAGAATCCCTTGGACCACAAGGAGGTCCAACCAGTTCATCCTAAAGAAATCAGTCCTGAATGTTCATTGGAAGGACTGATGCTGAAGCTGAAACCCCAGTACTTTGGTCACCTGATTCGAAGCACCGACTCATTTGAAAAGACCCTGATGCTGGGAAAGATTGAAGGCAGGAGGAGAAGGGGACGACAGAGGATGAGATGGTTGGATGGCATCACCACTCAATGGACGTGAGTTTGAGTAAACTCTGGGAGTTGGTGATGACAGGGAGGCCTGTCATACCGCAGTCCATGGGGTTGCAAAGAGTCAAATATGACTGAGAGGCTGCTGAACTGAATTGATGACTTAGTAACTGCTTATGACAACTGTGGGGACAACCATCCCTGTTTGCCAAGGACTTTTTTCCACTTAGTTTCAAAAGTCCCATATCCTTGAAAAATCTCAGTCTTGGACAAACCTGGATGGTGGGTCACTCTAGAAAATTATGTAGCATATTTACACCTTTTTCATTAAAAATATCCTTAAGAATGAAATGATTCAGTGGATTTGATCAATACTCATCCTAGAGTAGGAAATGGCAACTCACTGCAGAATTCTTGTCTGGGAAATCCCATGGATAGAGGATACTGGCAGGCTACAGTCCATGGGGTTGCAAAGAGTCGGATGCAGCTTAGCAACTGAGCACACACACGCTGTTTACCATGTGCATCTCACTCCAGACCTTGCCTTGTTAACCCTCACAGCAGCCCTATGATGAAAGTAAGCACAGATTATTAAGACATGGAACTGGATTTCAATCCCAGGATCGTCCAAAGCTAAGATTAAGTTCTTGGCCACAATGTTTAAATGCAGTGAAACAGTACATAATGTTACTGAGTTTTTTCCCAACTCTCAGAAACTTCCAGATCTACCGCTAAATCAACTAAGCTTTTTAGGCGCTCCCTCCTTTTAAAAAATATTAGACTTTGTAAATGCAGATCTGCCTTGAGAAATTAGCTTTCTCAGAACAAATGTGTGTGAAGCTTCTTCAGTTTAGTTGTACTGAAAGTTAATCAATTTGGAGAAAATCTGACCCTTGTCTTCTGGGAAGATTGTTTGTTTGTTTGTATAGCTTACAATTCGCTTGCCTCTGTGGAATAATTCTGGCTGGAGTCACTTTCTCCAAACATCTGATTTAAACATTTATAGTCCCTCAGATTCCATGGGCTTGGGTGAGCTTTTCCAGACAGGTTAGCGATTTCGAGTTTGGCAAGCACTTTGGCTTTTCAGTCTGTTTGGAGTGAAAATCAATTTACACTCTTTGCAAACATGTGACAGCATAAATCAGGCAATTGAGTTCACTCTTAAAACACAATAGGGGCTTGTTTCATTTTGCTGAGGAGCTGGACAGAACACTTTCTATGAGTTTCAAACATATCCCTTGTCATAGCATGGCGACTTGACAAGCATACTGTTCTACAGCTCTTAATTCAATAGATGATAAAAACAGAAGTGAGAGGGGTTAGATTATTTGTCAAGGGCAGCAAACAGGAAGGCAGGAATGAAGTCAGGCTCAGAACTCACAGGTTCTAAAACCACTGACCATTCTGGGCTGTCAAATGCCTTTTTGAAGCACCCCTGATACTTGATGCTCACATTTGGTAGCATCCATTGTCCTAATGGCTTAAGAGATAAAGAATCTGCCTGCAATGCAGGAGATGCAGGAGACACAGGTTTGACCCCAGGGTGGAGGAAATCTCCTGGAGAAGGAAATGGCAACCTACTTCAGTATTCTTGCCTGAAAAATCCCATGGACAGAGGAGGCTGGAAGGCTACGGTCCATAGTGTCACAAAGAGTTGAATGTGACTGAGTACACACACAGATACACAAATGTAGATTGTCCTAACTAACCTATTCATAAAGTCTTCCCATTCAGGTATCTTTTAATTAAAGATGGTCTAAAGAAAGTGGAGCTTTCAATCAAAACTCCAAAATAGTTGGGTGCTATAAAACTAATTTAAAATGGGATAAAGTGGAAAATAAATGAGCTGGTTACAATTACACTACTTAGGTTTTAAATGGCAAGTAATTCTAGTGATTAAGAAACTATTGATGTAATGTGGTTTAAAAAAAAAGCATAGAGTAAAACAAAGCTGAAATTGAGATTGGATCACTTTTCGCATCTGTCCTGGGAACATTAGTAGGAGATTTTTTTTGGGGGGGAGGGGGATAAGATGAATAAGTTTTATTTATTTTTTTAATTAATTTATTTTAATTGGAGGTTAATTACTTTACAATATTGTAGTGGTTTTTGCCATACATTGACATGAATCAGCCATGGGTTTACATGTGTTCCCCATCCTAAACCCCCTTCCCACCTCCCTCCCCATCCCATCTCTCTGGGTCATCCCAGTGCACCAGCCCTGAGCACACTCATGAACCTGGACTGGCAATCTGTTTCACATATGATAATATATATGTTTCAATGCTATTCTCTCAGATCATCCCACCCTTGCCTTCTCCCACAGAGTCCAAAAGACTGTTGAGCATATTTTGCTGTACAAAACTAGAAATCACTAAAAATCCAACATTTTTGTATTCTCTAACTTTATTTGCAAATTCTTTATGTTATCTCTTTGCTCAATATATACATTCTGAAATAGTCTGCTATTAGCTTCTCAATGGAGAAGGCAATAGCACCACACTCCAGTACTCTTGCCTGGAAAATCCCGTGGGCGGAGGAGCCTGGTAGGCTGCTGTCCATGGGGTCGTGAAGGGTCAGACAAGACTGAGCGACTTCACTTTCACTTTTCACTTTCATGCATTGGAGAAGGAAATGGCAACCCACTCCAGTGTTCTTGCCTGGAGAATCCCAGGGATGGGGAAGCTTGATGGGCTGCCGTCTATGGGGTTGCACAGAGTCGGACGTGACTGAAGTGACTTAGCAGCAGCAGCAGCAGCAGCTTCTCAATACTTTGGAAAGAGATTATTTTGACTTTCCCCCTCAGTTTCTTAGCCTAGTTTTATCAAATTAGGTCTTGTGTTTTTCGCAATCGTAGACTACATTTCTGGTAGATTTTAATGATTTACCCCAACCCCAAACCTCAGGAAAATCCTATAAGTTTTGTGTTTTATTTTTTCTTTCTGGTTTGTGTTTCAAACTGTCAGAATGCTCAAGATGCAGGACTGTGATGTGAGCTTTTCTTGGGGGAAAACTACTTAAAATTTGAGCTAAAGGAGAGAGCCACTTTACCGGGAAACAGAGTCTTCAGCTGAATGTGGACATGTACGTATCTTAACTGATATTGAATCACTGTGACCAAAATTAAAATCGTTGACCAGAGAGAGTAAATCCAATGTTTAGGACTACTCCAGTGACGGGCTGTGTGCCAACTCTCCTGCTAGTCCAAACTGTTTTGAGAAACTGGCTGAATTCATTACAGAAAAATCAGTCACTGTATGGCAGATATGTTGTGGTGACCCCTAATAATTTAGTAGAAATCAAATACATTTACCTATTTATTTTTAATTTTTTCAATTTTGTTATACAATTTTAAAGTCTACTTTCCATTTACAGTTATTACAAAATATTGACCATATTCCCCCTGTTACAGGACATATCCTTGAGTCTGATACCCAAGAGGTTGTCCTACCTACCCCACTTCAATATTGCTCCTCCCTCCCCCTCCCCAGTAATCAGTGGCTTGTTCTCTGTAGTTGTGGAGTCTGCTTCTTTTTCTATTTCAGGGCTGGTTTTTTTTGGTTGCATTTTTTTAGATTCCACATATAAGTGATATCATACAGCATTTGTCTTTCACTGTCTGACTTATTTCACTAAGCATAATGCCCTCTAAGTCCATCCATGTTGCTGCAATGGCAAAATTTCATCATTTCTTATGACTGAGTAGTAATCCATTATTTGTGAGTGTGTGTGTACCTATATATATACATATATATATATATATACACATACATATAGGCTTCCCTAGTGGCTCAGATGGTAAAGAATCTGCCTGCAATGGGGGAAACTTGGGTTCTATCCCTGGGTTAGGAAGATCCCCTAGAGGAGGGCATGGCAACCCACTTAAGTGTTCTTGCCTGGAGAAGTCCCATGGCCAGAGGAGCCTTGCAGACTATAGTCCATGGCATTGCAAAGAGTCAGACATGACTGAGCGACTAAGCACAGCATCTTCATACATAATCTCTATCCACTTCTCTGTCAATGGGTATTTAGGTCGCTTCCATACCCTGGCAATTGTAAATAATCCTTCTGTAAATACTGGGCTGCATGCATCTTTCTGAATCAGTGGTTTTGTTTTTATTTTGGGTATATACCCTGGAGTGAAACTCCTAAGTCATATGATAGCATTTTAAACTAATATCAGGAGCCTATTGACAGAGGAAACTTCATGAAGTACAATAGCATTTAGTTTAGGATAGTGTTTTACTTCCACATCTTGGACACATTCAGACACTGGTCTGTTCACATATTCATCTCCATCACCACACCCAGATTCTAGTCACTGAGACTTACTGGAATGAACTCCAAAGCATACAGGTGCTTTTGTGATTTAATCCAAGAGTAAACCTTGAATAAGATGGTTGGGAACAGTTTACAAATATCTCCATGTGTTTTCGTAACCTAAGGTCCCATGGAGTAGTTTCCAGATGTAGTGGTCATAGATGAAGTTTATGTCAGCCCTGAAACTTTTGAAAACCATTTCTATATTTTAAGGTAGCTTTTTGCATTATAATTCTGTCTTCTCCAAGTTCAAGCCTAGGACTTCATCTTTCTGTCTCCTTTGCAGGTGAGACACAGCCATATAATCTAGGTCCTAACAATAAGATGGACCCAAGATGATGACTTCCCTATAGCAGACGGAACCCTGAAGAATAAGGCCTGAGCAGCATTCATTTTGCTGACCTGTGTAGAAATATATAAGGACGTCCCTGGTGGTGCTAGTGGTAGAAAACCCGCCTGCCACTGCAGGAGACATTAGAGACACGGATTCCATCCCTGGGTTGGGAAGATCCCCTGGCAACCCATTCCAGTAGTCTTACCCAGAGAATCCCATGGACAGAGGAGCCTGGCTGGCTACAGTCTGTAGGGTCGCAAAGAGTCACACACGACTGAGTGACTTAGCAAGCACGTAGAAGAATATGGCACAGGAGCACAGGACATTGAGCTACCAGATGCAGCAGGGACAGAGGTCCGAGATTAACTTTCCAAGTATCTATGCTCATCTTCCCAGGGAAGGGGTACCCTATGTCAGTGAAAGTGGTATTATGCCTGCAAGCGTTCCAGTGGTATATTTGGATTTTCTTCCTGATGTAGAGCTTCTGAGTCTAATTGATTGGACGTTAGGCAGATTATGTGAACTCCAGAGTATGACTTGATAAATTTGCTTAGTGTTTAAACTAGCTGGAATAGATTCCATTGTTGGCAATTAAGAACATTTACCAATGTAGAAGAGCTTCCCAGGTGGCTCAGTGGTAAAGAATCCACCTTCCAATGCAGGAGGCACAGAAGATGTGGATTTGAACGCTGGGTCAGGAAGACCCCAGGAGGAGGAAATGACACCCCACTCCAGTATTCTTGCTTAGAGACTCCCAGGGACAGAGAAGCCTTGCAGTCCATGGAGTCGCAAAAGGTTGAACATGACAGAGCACACACACGTGCACCAATGCAGAAACTGGGATCAGAAGTGATTGTAAGCAATAAACCTTCAAGGAAATAGGAATCTGTGGATTTACTGTTAGGTTGCATTGGTTTTGCAAACAAAAAACAAGAATAATTCACTTGTTAACAGTGAATGGAGCTATGGCAGCCCACCATGAAATGTGGCAAAACGATTGAAAAAACTATTACTGTAGTCACCTGGAATGATGTGTACATGGAGGGAAAAGGACCATACCCTACAACACTATCAAAGCCAGGAGGCATGCTAAGGCTTCAGAGTTGGAAGAGTCTTGAAACTGCACTAGAGAATAGAAGGGAGAATGACTATCTCAGACTACTAAACTCCAGGCTCAAGATGTGATCAGACCAAGAGAATGCTCCAAAATAAATCTTTTGACTAATCCATTGGGAAAAGATTATCTTCTAACATTGTTTCTCTTGATATCATAAAGATACTGACCACTAATGATATCATAAATAAACTCATTGATGTTCATAATATTTCTCACTGTCAGCTACAACCTTGCAGTAGGAATTATTTTTAAGATACATGTCTGCCTCAGTCTAACAAGAACTAAAAAAGTTTACAGAATTAAAAAAAAAAGTTTACAAAATTAGACTTTGCTTCAAGATTGCTGTCTTCTTTCCTTTTTCCTTAAAGTCTATTTTTGCAGAAGGTAGACATGCAAAGTTATTTCTTCATTGACATAAAACTTAATAATATAACAAGAGAAGAAAGCTTTTAATTAAATAGGTTTCTGCTTTGGTGGTGCTTCCCAGGTGACACAGTGGTAAAGAATCTACCTGCAATGTAAGAGACACAAGAGACATGCGTTTGACCCCTGAGTTGGGAAGGTTTCCTGCAGTAGGAAGTGGTAACCCACTCCAGTATTCTTGCCTGAAAAATCTCATGGACAGAGAAGCCTGGTGAGCTACAGCCCATGGGGCCATAAAGAGTCAGACTCGACTGAACAACTAACCACACACACACACACACACACACACACACACACACACACACACCACACACACACAGAGAGTGCTCTGGTAAGTGCCAAATGGTCAAACTGTCTCCTTTTAAAGAAAATACTTATATGACCTGATAGTTTCAATTGACAATATGGACCAATTATTGACATTTTTTTCTACACAGCTTCTTTTCGACTCTTCAAATGAATATTTTTAAAGCCCTAAATGGTTTCTTACTTTTGTGTTTCTGCTTTGTGTCTTTACTTTTAAGGAGAATGTTTTTACCCTTAATAAAATAACAGAGTCACTTATTAGCATTTAGGAGGAAGAATGCCAAAAAGTGGCAATGATCTATTAATCTGAACCTGAAGCCTTATGGAGCTCTCAAGTTTCTATACTATTTATAAAATAGTCTACATGATGTAATTTTACATTCTATTTATATCATTATTCTTTATACAACATAAACATAGAACTCTGTGATGTTATTACATGTCATAAATGTCATCATAAATTGTCTTTACACATCATAAATATCTTAGTTTGTGACATTATTACACCTTCGGGTGTCTCTTTCCATATTTATGGTAATTACATCAAAGTATTTACTATAATTATGTCATTTGATGATATTGCAGTAATTACTTCAAAAAATGATAGCCCATGACTAATGAATTAAAATAGCATGGAAATTCACATTAAAAATGACATTAAAATAATGCTAAGGATCTGAGATAACCCACAAGGACAAGAACATTCATTACTGAGTTTTTAACCTCCAAACTTGGCTCTACAAGCTTTTCTCTTGTTGAAAATTTTATCTTTATTGAGGCCCAGGAAATACTTTGTAATGGTGTGGTAACCATCAAGACATTAAAAAAAAATTGAAACCTAATTCTAACATTACTTTCAGCAAACTGTTAAAGCCAAAATATAACTTAAAAAATAACTTACTAACAACCACATAAGATAATTCAAATCTTCCTCAATCTCTATTCCATTCAGGCCCTCTCAGTCTATTACCTATAGTACCTAAAAACAGGCCTATAAAATGCAATTTTGATATGTATTTATATATTCTAGGTAACAGGATGGGTGCATATTCACTGATGAGGGATTTGGTTTTGAGCTAGAATTTATATTCATATATCACAAAACATAGAACTGGGAAAACAGAGAAGTCAGTACATATACTCTCTGCCTCCAGATAGCTTACCTACTAACTTAACAATGGCTGAAAAATGCCTCTCAATTTTGAGCAGTCTTCATGGAAAAAGACCCTCCCAGCATCCCAGGAAAGCCTTTTCTGAGATTACCTTTGATTGTTGTCGAGAACACATTTCCATCTACAGTATGTCTGCTGCATACGAACGAGTTCTGTTCTGAGAGTGCATTTGGGGGTCCAATCTGTTCCTAAATTTTGGCTGACCTGGTGGCTCAGACAGTAAAGAATCTGCTTGCAGTGCAGGAGACCCAGGTTCAATCCCTGGGTTGGTAAGATCCCTTGGAGAAGGGAATGGCTACTCACGTTAGCATTCTTGCCTGGAGAATTCCATGGACAGAGGAGCCTGGTGGGCTACATCCATGGAGTCGCAAAGAATTGGACACCACTGAGCAACTAACACTTTTCGCTTTTCAACAAAGTTAGCCTAGGTACCCAACTAACACAATAGGCTATAAAGTACTGAACTGTAATAGGTTTATATTAATATATAATAATACTTTTCACACAAATAATACATAAAAACAAACACAAAGAATAAAGAAAACATTTTTAATCTTACAGTACAGTACTTTGAATAATACAGTAGTATAGTCCCACCACAACTGACACTTAAGCGCTGGCATTGAGTGACAGGCAAGAGGAGTTACTGACTGGTGGAGGGTGAGGAGGTGGGAGATAGTAGAGCTGAAGGACCATCGGCAATAGGAGGCGAAGGGCCAGCTGCAATTTCACTCCTGCCTGAGGTTGATGGAAAGTGTAAGCCGTCTTCTTCATTCGAAGATAACTGAAGAAGTGTGGTCAGGTAAGAAAATGAGGAGCAGTCTTCTGATGGATAATCCAATAAGGAATGCTTTTAAAAGCTGCAAGCTTATTAAAATTTGCAAAGCTATGTTCACTACTCTTTCCTGACATTTTCTATCTTATATATTATCTATAATGAGTGCATGTGCTTAGTCGCTCAGTTGTGTTCTTATGAAATGTAGCCAGCTGGGCTCCTCTGTCCTTGGGATTTCCCAGGCAAGAATAATGGAGTGGGTAGCCATTCCCTTCTCCAGGGGATCTTCCTGACCCAGGGATCGAACCTGGGTCTCCTGTAATGCACGCAGATTCTTTACCAGTGATAAATAGGAGGTGGAAAACATGGTAAGTGTAAGCTGAGCCTGACTGGAAGAGGGTTAACCTACAGAGGAGTGCAGTAAGTTCCCTACATACAAACCTTCAAGTTTCTAACTTATAAAGATGTTTGTAAACTTATATAGATAATATATAGGATAGAATGTGGCAGGAAAGAGAAGTGAACATGGATTTGCAATTTTTAATATGCTTGCAGTTTTTAAACACATATGACTGAGAAACTGACTGCAGAACCAAACTTAAATAATAAGGGAGCCACCAGCGTGTTTGGAGGGAGAACATGCAGGTAGAGAAGAGCTGTAAAAAGGACTTGAGGCAGCAGCCTGTTGTTGCGTTGGAAGGTCAAGGAATCCTGTGTGCTATGGGAACAAGGAAGGGAATCAGAAATAGGAGATCGGTCAGTAAGGTGGAGATAGGATTTGCTTTTGGACCTGTGAAGTATGAGCCCCTCATTGGCCATCTAAATAGATATGCAAAATAGGAAGCTGGTTATTCAAGCCCAGATATGTAAATTTGGGATTCACCAGCATAAAGATGCTATATAAGGCCAAGACATGGGATGAGATTGTTTAGGGAGTAGCGCAAATGGAATGGAGAGGAGGGATAAGGCCAGTGCCCTGGGGAACGTCAATGGTATTGCTTAGAAAGAACAGGTGGAGCCACCAGAGATGACTGAAGAAAATTGGCCAGGTAAAAAAACGAGAAGCAATATTTTGATGGATAATCCAATGAAGAGTGTGTTTAAACAGAGAGAAACTGATGGATAGTGTCAAATATTTCAGAAAGGCAAGTCCCTAAAATGGAACATTCCCACTCTCTCTGATCTAGACATCTGCATGCTAATTATCCATCCTTTGGATCCCAATTCAAGGTTCTGCTAAAGAAAAATAATAGTGGGTATAAAAAGCTTTATATTTCACAAAGCCTATATATATAAGTTACCACATTGCATTCTCATAGCAAATTTGCATACAGCAGACAATGAAACCGAAAAGTAGAATGGTTTAAATGACTCATGAAGTCTCAAATCCAAGTCTTTAAACCTAAATTCATCCAATATAGACACTTCAAAACATGTCTCACTAAAGTTTCTCCTACTCTTCCCATCTTATTGCTCTCTCTCAGATTTCCAAGGTCAGAGATTCTTAAAGTGCGGACCAGTGACCCTGAGGTCCCCACATCCTACAGAGGACCAGTGATGAAGTCAAAACTATTTTCATAATCAAATTGTTGGCCTTTCTCTCTGTCTTTTCAGGATTAGAATGTGGAATTTTCCAGAGGCTTCTTGACATGTGGAATCTCAACAGAATGAATGCATAAGCAGTGAGAATCCAGCTGACCTCTATAAAACCAGAAACTAAAGAGATTTGAAAAAAATGTCAAACAGTGTAACTCTTCTTACTTAGTTTTTGTTTTGATAAATGTAGTTTTATTTCCTCAAAATATTACTGTTAGCATGAAATTATTTTTTACTGTAAATTTGAATCTAAATGAATGAATTTTTTTAAATTCTTGCTTTTAGTTTTAATATGGAAAATAGCAACACATTGGTTTACATTTAAAGAAAATCCTTTTGGGTCCATAATAATTTTGATAACCACTATTTATAGCACTTGAGTCCCATGCTTATCCACTTTGTGTTCTTTTATATAGTGGTGGTTATTTATTTTGGTTTCCTTTATATTATCTTTATTTATCCTTCCTCAATAATATTCCTTCATATTGGACTTCATATTTTATTTTTATTTTTGGTGTCCTTGAGAGTATTTCTACATGAGGGTAGTTAAGAAATTTCTAAATAATGCTTAATGGTTTTTCATAGATTGGTGGATTTCCTAAATATGTTTTCTAGTTAATTATTTTTTCTTTAAAAAGCACTTTTGGTTGTAACTTCACTTGAAGATAACTTGAAGAGAGCTTCTTCTCTTAGGACTTCAATTATTTAACAAATATTTATTGAGAAATGCTGTACAGAAGGATCCAAGAAAAAAATCAAGGTAGATGAGATATAGTTTTCTCTTTCTGGGCATTTATAATCCAGTAGGAAAGAGAAGTGGGGAAGACAATGGCAACCCACTCCAGTGCTCTTGCCTGGAAAATCCCATGGATGGAGGAGCCTGGTGGGCTGCAGTCCATGGGGTCGCGAAGAGTCGGATATGACTGAGCGACTTCACTTTCATGCATTGGAGAAGGAAATGGCAACCCACTCCAGTGTTCTTGCCTGGAGAATCCCAGGGACGGGGGAGCCTGGTGGGTTGCTGTCTATGGGGTTGCACAGAGTCGGACACGACTGAAGTGACTTGGCAGCAGCAGCAGCAGGAAAGAGGAGACAGGGTATCTCACCATATATAGTATGGTGAGATAATATATATCTGACAGTATATTTTTGATTCGACCCATGTACCATGTGTGTGTGCATACTAAGTCACTTCTAAGTCCGACTCTTTGTGACCCGTGGACTGCAGCCCACCAGGCTCCTCTGTCCATGTGATTTTCAGGCAAGAATACTGGAGTGGGTTGTCATGCTCTTCTCCAGAGGATCTTCCTGACCCAGGGATTGAACCCACATCTCTCATGTCTCCTGCATTGGCAGGTGGGTTTTTTTTTACCATGGGCCACCTGAGAAGACCATGTACCATGTACCCAGGTAATTGTGCAACTCTTTCCGTCTGAAATTCTGTTTTTCAAAAACTTGATATTTTGTTTATTTTAATTTTCCCTATTATCCCTAACAAATACATATTTGTTAGGCAGCTAGCTAGGGATGAGAGGTGAGGGATGGTGGAGGTAGAGACTCAGGACCTGTGAACTACCTTACCCCTCCCAGACAAGGCTGACATACAACTTGCAGTCAGTTTATCCTTAAGAAGCAGGAAGGCAAAGGGAATGGGAAATTCCCTACGGCATGCAGGCACAGTTTGAGCCAAGTGCTAATCGGAGCTAATGGCTCAGCCTCATTACATCATCATTGTCATATAATTCACATGTGGTTTCACCCTGCCACCATGGGCTTAGCTTAGTGAACTTTGGAAAACAACATGGAACTTTGGGGAAAATCATGCACAGTAAAAGTTCAGTTCAGTTTAGTTCAGTCGCTCAGTCATGTCCAGCTCTTTGTGACCCTATGGACTGAAACACTCCAGGATTCCCTGTCCATCAGCAACTCCCAGAACTTGTGCTCAAACTCATATCCATCGAGTCAGTGGTGCCATCCAACCGTCTCATCCTCTGTTGTCCCCTTCTCCTCCTGGCTTCAATCTTGCCTAGCATCATAGTCTTTTCCAATGAATCAGTTCTTCACATCTGTTGGCCAAAGTATTGGAGTTTCAGCGTCAGCATCAGTCCTTCCAGTGAATATTCAGGACTGATCTCCTTTAGAATGGACTGGTTGGATCTCCTTGCAGTTCAAGAGACTCTCAAGAGACTTCTCCAACACCACAGTTCAAAACCATCAGTTCTTCAGCACTCAGCTTTCTTTGTAGTCCAGCTCTCACATCCGTACGTGACTACTGACCATAGCTTTCTCTCTATGGAACTTTGTCAGCAGAGTAATGTCTCTGCTTTTCAATACACTGTCTAGGTTTATCATAGCTTTTCCTCCAAGGAGCATCTTTTAATTTCATGGCTGCAGTCACCATCTGCAGTGATTTTGGAGCCCAAAATAAACAAGTCTCTTACTGTTTTCATGTTTCCCCATCTATTTGCCATGAAGTGATGGTACCAGAGGCCAAGATTCAGAAAAAAAAAAAAAAAAAAGATGAGTTTTAAGCCAACTTTTTCTCTCTTCTCTTTCACTTTCATCAAGAGGCTCTTTAGTTTTTCTTTGCTTTCTGCCATAAAGGTGGTGTCACCTGCATATCTGAGGTTATTGTTATTTCTCCCAGCAATCTTGATTCCAGCTTGTGCTTCAACCAGCCCAGCATTTCTCATGATGTACTCTGAATTTAAGTTAAATAAGCAGGGTGACACTATACAGCCTTCACATACTCCTTGCCTGATTTGGAACCAAACTCGTGTTCCATGTTCCAGCAGTGGCCTCAGGACAGGAAAAGGTCAGTTTTCATTCCAATCCCGAAAAGGTCAGTTCAGTTCAGTTCAGTTGCTTAGTCATGTCCGATTCTTGGCAACTCCATGAGTTGAAGCACGCCAGGTCGTCCCTGTCCATCACCAACTCCCAGAGTTCACTCAAACTCATGTCCATTGAGTCGGTGATGCCATCCAGCCATCTCATCTTCTGTCGTCCCCTTCTCCTCCTGCCCCCAATCCCTCCCAGCATCAGGGTCTTTCCCAGTGAATCAACTCTTCGCATGAGGTGGCCAAAGTATTGGAGTTTCAACTTTAGCATCAGTTCTTCCAAGGAATACCCAGGACTGATCTCCCTTAGGATGGACTGGATGGACCGCCTTCCAGTCCAAGGGACTCTCAAGAGTCTTCTCCAACATCACAGTTCAAAAGCATCAATTCTTCAGCCCTCAGCTTTCTTCACAGTCCAACTCTCACATCCATACATGACTACTGGAAAAACCATAGCCTTGACCAGATGGACCTTTGTTGGCAAAGTAATGTCTCTGCTTTTCAATATGCTATCTAGGTTGGTCATAACTTTCCTTCCAAGAAGTAAGCATCTTTTAATTTCATGACTGCAATCACATCTGAAGCGATTTTGGAGCCCCCCAAAATAAAGTCTGACATTGTTTCCCCATCTATTTCCCATGAAGTGATGGGATCAGATGCCATGATCTTAGTTTTCTGAATGTTGAGCTTTAAGCTAACTTTTTCACTCTTCTCTTTCACTTTCATCAAGAGGCTTTTGAGTTCCTCTTCACTTTCTGCCATTAGGGTGGTGTCATCTGCATATCTGAGGTTATTGATATTTCTCCGGCAATCTTGATTCCAGCTTGTGCTCCTTCCAGCCCAGCGTTTCTCATATAAGTTAAATAAGGAGGGTGACAATATACAGCCTTGACATATTCCTTTTCCTATTAGGAACCAGTCTGTTGTTCCATGTCCAGTTCTAACTGTTGCTTCCTGACCTGCATATAGGTTTCTCAAGAGGCAGGGCAGGTGGTCTGGCATTCCCATCTCTTTCAGAATTGTCTACAGTTTATTGTGATCCACACAGTCAAAGGCTTTGGCATAGTCAATAATGCAGAAATAGATGTTTTTCTGGAACTCTCTTGCTTTTTCCATGATCCAACAGATGTTGGCAATTTGATCTCTGGTTCCTCTGCCTTTTCTAAAACCAGCTTGAACATCTGGAAGTTCACAGTTCACGTATTGCTGAAGCCTGGCTTGGAGAATTTTGAGCATTACTTTACTAGTGTGTGAGATGAGTACAATTGTGTGGTAGTTTAAGCATTCTTTGGTATTGCCTTTCTTTGGGATTAGAATGAAAACTGACCTTATCCAGTCCTGCGGCCACTGCTGAGTTTTCCAAATCTGCTGGCATATTGAGTGCAGCACTTTCACAGCATCATCTTTCAGGATTTGAAACAGCTCAACTGGAATTCCATCACCTCTACTAGCTTTGTTTGTAGTGATGCTTTCTAAGGCCCACCTGACTTCACATTCCAAGATGTCTGGCTCTAGGTGAGTGATCATAGCATCATGATTATCTGGTTCGTGAAGATGTTTTTTGTACAGTTCTTCTGTGTATTCTTGCCACCTCTTCTTAGTGTCTTCTGCTTCTCTTAGGTCCATACCATTTCTGTCCTTTATCAAGCCCATCTTTGCATGAAATGTTCCCTTGGTATCTCTAATTTTCTTGAGATCTCTAGTCCTTCCCATTCTGTTGTTTTCCTCTATTTCTTTGCATTGATGACTGAGGAAGGCTTTCTTATCTCTCCTTGCTATTCTTTGGAACACTGCATTCAGATGTTTATATCTTTCCTTTTCTCCTCTGCTTTTCACTTCTCTTCTTTTCATAGCTATTTGTAAGCCCTCCTCAGACAGCCATTTTGCTTTTTTGCATTTCTTTTCCATGGGGATGGTCTTGATCCCTGTCTCCTATACAATGTCATGAACCTTCGTCCATAGTTCATCAGGCACTCTGTCTATCATATCTCTGTCTATCAGATCCCTTGAATCTATTTCTCACTTTCAGTGTATAATCATGAGGGATTTGATTTAGGTCATACCTGAATGGTCTAGTGGTTTTCCCTACTTTCTTCAATTTACGTCTGAATTTGGTAATAAAGAGTTCATGATCTGAGCTACAGTCAGCTCCTCGTCTTGTTTTTGTTGACTGTATAGAGCTTCTCCATCTTTGGCTGCAGAGAATATAATGAATCTGACTTCTCTGTTGACCATCTGGTGATGTCCATGTGTAGAGTCTTCTCTTGTGTTGTTGGAAGAGGTTGTTTGCTATGCCCAGTGCGTTCTCTTCGCAAAACTCTATTAGCATTTGCCCTGCTTCATTCCGCATTCCAAGGCCAAATTTGCCTGTTACTCCAGGTATTTCTTGATTTCCTACTTTTGCATTCCAGTCCCCTATCGTGAAAAGGACATCTTTTTTAGTTGTTAGGTCTTAAAGGTCTTGTAGGTCCTCATAGAACCATTCAACTTCAGCTTCTTCAGCGTTACTGGTTGGAGCATAGTCTTGGAGTACAGTGATATTGAATGGTTTGCCTGGAAACAACAGAGATCATTCTGTCATTTTTGAGATTGCATCCAAGTACTGCATTTCAGACTCTTTTGTTGACCATGATGGCTACTCCATTTCTTCTATGGGATTCCTGCCTGCAGTGGTAGATATAATGGTTATCTAAGTTAAATTCACCCATTCCATTCCATTTTAGTTCGCTGATCCCTAGAATGCTGACTTTCACTCTTGCCATCTCCTGTTTGACCACTTCCAATTTGCCTTGATTCATGGACCTGACATTCCAGGTTCCTATGCAATATTGCTCTTTATAGCATCAGACCTTGCTTCTATCACCAGTCTCATCCACAGCTGGGTATTGTTTTTGCTTTGGCTCCATCCCTTCCTTCTTTCTGGAGTTATTTCTCCACTGATCTCCTGTAGAATATTGGGCACATACCGACCTGGGGAGTTCCTCTTACAGTATCCTATCATTTTGCCTTTTCATACTGTTCATGGGATTCTCAAGGGAAGAATACTGAAGTAGTTTGCCTTTCCCTTCTTCAGTGGACCATATTCTTTCAGACTTCTCCACCGTGACCCGTCCATCTCGGGTGGCCCCACAAGGCATGGTTTAGTTTCATTGAGTTAGACTGGCTGTGGTCCATGTGATCAGGTAGACTGGCTAATTTTCTGTGATTATGGTTTGAGTATTTCTGCCCTCTGATACCCTCTTGCAACACCTACCATCTTACTTGGGTTTCTCTTACCTTGGACGTGGGGTATCTCTCTACGGCTGCTCCAGCAAAGTGCAGCCACTTTGGACAAATGATAGCTCCTCACAGCTGCCCCTCCTGACCTTGAACGTGGAGTAGCTCCTCTCAGCTACCACTCCTTGGACGTGGGGTTGCTCCTCTTGGCCAATCCCGAAGAAAGGCAATGCCAAAGAATGTTCAAACTACCACACAATTGCATTCATTTCACACACTAGCAAAGTAATGCTCAAAATTCTACAGGCCAGGCTTCAACAGTATGTGAATCTTGAACTCCCAGATGTTCAAGCTGGATTTAGAAAAGGCAGAGGAACCAAAGATCAAATTGCCAACATCCACTGGATCATGGAAAAAGCAAGAGAGTTCCAAAAAATTGTCTACTTCTGCTTTATTGACTACAGTAAAGCCTTTGACTGTGTAGATCACAACAAACTGTGGAAAACTCTTCAAGAGATGGGAATACAAGACCATCTTACCTGCCTCCTGAGAAATCTGTATGTAGATCAAGAAGAAACAGTTAGAACCAGACATGGAACAACAGACTGGCTTCAAATCGGGAAAGGTGTACATCAAAGCTGTATAATGCACTGTATAATCCGTCACTCAAATAATGAAACCCGATCTAAACCCAACCCTTATCCTTAGACTCAGAGCCCTTATAAACACACTTCCCCTGTATCGCTGGACTGCTTTTACTCCCCAGAGATTAGTCCACTCTCCCTATGCCCGTGTATCTAGCTTGAAAAAACTTGCTTTGAGCTTAAACCTCAAGTGATAGTCTGCCATTCTTTGCTTCTTATCACATGGACCAAGATTGCTGGTCTTTATCCTTACCTCCTTGCTTGAAAGACTGACATAACTCTAACCAACCTGGTAACAAGGCCAGCATTTCTGACCGAGACTTCATCAAGACTTCTAACATCACCTAACTGAGAAAGGACTGTCTGCCAGATGCGTCAGTCAGTCACGCAGTTGTATTTGGCTCTTTGTGACCCATGGACCATAGCCCGCCAGGCTCCTCTGTCCACAGCATTTCCCAGGCAAGAATACTGGAGTGGGTAGCCATTCTATTCTCCAGAATCTCTTCCCCAAC
The DNA here is from genome assembly GCF_042477335.2 of Ovis canadensis. NCBI lineage: Eukaryota > Metazoa > Chordata > Mammalia > Artiodactyla > Bovidae > Ovis > Ovis canadensis. Next base: position 197,966,779 of record NC_091247.1, read on the forward strand.
CAGGGATTGAACCCAGGTTTCCTGTAATACAGGCAGAGTCTTTACCATTTGAACCACCAGGCCCTCTATAATTTGTCAAGAAAGATATTTTCTGTTATGGTCCCCCTTGATGTGTGGATTAAATGTCATGGAATCCTCATATTTGGACTATATGTTGAAAAGAAAGTGCCTAATAAGGGGGAATTTGATACTCTGTCTACCAGATTCTTTCTGCACAATTCATACCAAGATCCTATGCAATTTGCCACATGGATTTATATACAGGATATGAGTTCAAAGATTATAAAGTTATCATTACAATAATACTTGATTCACCAATTAATTAGCTGAAACAGATTAGCTGGATAATCATGACTGTAACTAAGTTAATGATTACTGTAAGTAAGATTAGTTGGATAATCATGGCTGTAAGTAAGTTAATATTTTTCTCTTCCCATTTTTGGGAGAAAGAAAAAGTACAGAAATTCAATCACCTGTTAAAGTGAACAATAAAGCTCATGTATAAAGATGGTTGAGTTCTTTCTATCATCCAAACAAAGATTCATTATTATGATTTTTTATTATGTTATTGAGATAGCTGCTAATCTATATGGAAAAATTAGTAAGACTTGAAAGTGAAGTGAAAGTGAAAGTGTTAGTTGCTCAGCTGTGTCCAGTTCTTTGCAAACACATGGACTGTAGTCCACCTGGCTCCTTTGATGTGGAATTCTCCAAGCAAGAATACTGGAGTGGGTTGCCATGCCATTCTCCAGGGATCTTCCTAACCCAGGGGGTCAAACCTGGGTCTCCTGCATTGCAGGAAGATTCTTTACCTTCTGAGCCACCAGGAAAGCCCAGTAAAGACTTGAAACTAAAGCAAAAATCAAAACAAATTAAAAACAAAAACAAAAAACACCTTATCAGGAAATTTATTTCATCTCAACAAAACACTCTATCCTTTGCTATAATTTTAGTGTCTTGTTATTATATACTATTATATGACTGTTGTGAGTGAAACAATAATTATAATAGCATTTTCTAGTTTGGAGTTAACAAAACAGGAAAAAAATGTAACAAAGTTTTATTATTCTTGTTTCTGCCTCTCTCGATGAAGGAAAAAAAGGAGAAAGTTTTGCAAAAACATGACTTGGTTCAGTGTCTAAGTGTTTAATTTTGGCCATGTTTTCCAAATTATTTACCTTAATGCTGCTCCATGGCTTCAAGTCTGTTTCTGCATTAATGCTGCGTTTGTAACCATATCTTGGTAGAAGTGTTAGCTTGAAAGGATTAGAAGTAAGATATGGAATCTGGTCCCCTTAGGTCATTTGTTTGTATCCAGCTGAAGTCAGCAGTGGCTAAAATTCATTACCATCTGGCAGTTTTTCCATGGCCTCTGTGACAGAACCTGTGGTTCTAGCCTAGTACATACTAGACAGATGTCTGGGTCATAAAAATCACAACGATTCTTGGCATTGTGTCACCCCCTTGTTGACAGTACCATCACACAGGTGAGAGATCGAAGTGGAATAAAGAATGAGCTGTCTTCATCCCATCCAGTGGTCCATTGGCAAACAGATACTCAGACCTTATGTATTCTGTGTGGGGGAATAATGCTCTTGGCTATAGTCAAAGGGAATGGAAATAATGCTAATGGGTACAGCATCTCACAGCACAACATGATCAGGTATTCTGATTTATCTCCTTGCACCAGTACAAAATTAGATAAACTGGTTAAGCTTTCAAATATTTCCTTTTCAATAGCAAGTGATGTTTCATGGACTCATGTTGTCTTAAGGCTTCCCAGTTATTGGATGAAGTGTGGATAGTGAGGTACATCCGTAAACTTGAGCGAGCCCATGCACATTGAATGTCTTTACAAGTCAGTACTGTAAGCCCCCCTTACGTACAGATTCCATATCCAAGGAGTCAACCAAGGACGCTCAGGCTGTGTTTTTGTTATTCAGTTGCTAAATTGTGTCCGACTGTCTGCGACCCTGTGGACTGCAGCACGCCAAGCTCCTCTGTTCACCATCTCCCAGAGTTTGCTCAAATTCACGTACGTTGAGTCAGAGATGTTGTCTAATCGTCTCATCCTCTGCCATCTCCTTCTTCTTTTGCCTTCAGTCTTTCCCAGCATCAGGGTCTTTTCCAATGAATTGGCTTTTTGCATCTGGTGGCCAAAATATGGGAGCTACAGTTTCAGCATCAGTCCCTCCAGTGAGTTTTGGGGGTTGATTTCCTTTAGCAGGAACTGCAGTCCGAAGGCCTCTCAAGTGTCTTCCCTAGCACCAGAGTTCGAAAGCATCAATACTTCAACTCTAAGACTTCTTTATGGTCCAACTCACATCCATACATGACTACTGGAAAAATCTTACTTGGACTATATGGACATTTGTCAGCAAGGTGATGTCTCTGCTTTTTAGTATGCTGTCTAGGTTTGTCATAGATTTCCTTCCAAGGAGCAAGCATCTTTTAATTTCATGGCTGCAGTCACCATCCACATTGATTTTGGTGCTCAAGAAAACAAATCTACCACCGTTTCCATATTGCCCCATCTATTTGCCATGAAGTGATGAGCCCAGATGCCTTCTTTTTTTTTTTTGAATGTTGAGTTTTAGGCCAACTTTTTCACTCTCCTCTTTCACCTTCATCAAGAGGCACTTTAGTTCCTCTTCCTTTCTGCCATTAAGGCATTAGTTATCTATTTTATTTGTATTAGTGTATATATGTCAATTCCAATCTCCTAATTCATCCCACCCCTTTCTTCTCCCCTTGACATCCAAGGTTGTTCTCTACATCTGTATCTCTATCTGTTTCATAAATAAGTTTATCTATATCATTTTTCTAGATTCCATGTACTAGCAATATTATACAATAATTTTCTCTTTCTGACTAACTTCACACTGTATGACAATCTCTAAGTCTATGCATGTCTTTGAAAATGACATTATTTCATTCTTCTTTTCTTATGGCTACTAGCACCTCTTCTTGATAAGAGTATTCTTTTCAATTTAATTGTCTTGATATCTTTATAAAAATTGCATGAGTGATAAGTTGCTTCAGTCATCTCTGATTCTATGTGACCCTATGAACTAAGAGCCCACCAGGCTCCTCTGTCCATAGGATTCTCCAGGTGGGAATACTGAAATGGGTTGCCATGCCCTCCTCCAGAGAATCTTCCTGACCCTGGGATTGAACCCAACTCTCCTGTGGCTCCTGCCTTGCAGGCAGATTCTTTACAACCGAGCCACCAGCGAGTTCACAGTAAATATAAAGATTTATATCTGGACTATCAATTCTACTCTATTGATCTGTGTTCATCCTTATGCAAATATCATACTGTCTTGATTCCTGTAGCTTTGTATTACATTTTAAAATTGGAAAGTTTGAGTCCTCCTATTTTCTTTATATTTCAAGATTGTTTTAATTTTGGTCCTTTGAATAGCAGCATAAAATTTAAGATCAGTTTGTAATTTTTTTGCAGAGAATTGAGATTGAAAACCATGACAGGAGGCGATAGTGATAAAGAATCCACCTCCCAATGCAGGGGACATAAAAGACACAGGTTGGATCCCTGGGTCTGGAAGAGCCCCTGGAGGAGGAAATGGCAACCCACTCCAGTATACTGCTGGAGAATCCCATGGACAGAAGAGCTTGATGGGTCCCTAGGGTCACAAAGTGTTGAAGAGCACTGAAATGACTTAGCACACATGTATGAAAGAAAAAAAGAAAAAGTTGAGACAAATAAGAGGATCTGTATTTGGAATTCATGTTATTCACACTATCTGTAGACATGGTTGATATACACAAATGAAAGAAGAGTGAATTGTCACCTTCCTGTTGATGCTTTTCATTGAGATGATAATGTTCCAATTGAAGTATAAATTGATAAATTTGTCTAAATCTCAAGGTTATCGGTTTTGTCATCAATTCAGTTAAGTCACTAAGTTCTGTTTGACTCTTTGAGACCCTATGGATTGCAGCACACTGGGCTTCCTTGCCCATCACCAACTCCCAGAGCTTTCTCAGACATATGTCCATCAAGTCAGTGATGCCATCCAACAATCTCATCCTCTATTGTCCCCTTCTCCCTCTGCCTTCGATCATTTCCAGCATCAGGGTCTTTTCCAGTGAGTCAGTTCTTTGCATCTGGTGGCCAAAGTATTGGAGTTTCAGCTTCAGCATTAGTCCTTCCAATGAATATTAAGGACTGATATCCTTTAGGATGGACTCGTTGGATCTCCTTGCAGTCGGAGGGACTCTCAAGAGTCTTCTCCAACACCACAGTTTAAAAGCATCAATTGTTTGGTGCTCAGCTTTCCTTATAGTCCAACTCTCATATCCATACGTAACTACTGGAAAAACCATAGCTTTGACTAGATGGACCTTTGTTGAAAAGTAATGTCTCTGCTTTTTAATATGCTGTCTAAGTTGGTCATAGCTTTTCTTCCAAGTAGCAAGCATCTTTTAATTTCATGGCTGTAGTCACCATCTGCAGTGATTTTGGAGCCCAAGAATATAAAGTCTGTTACTGTTTCCATCATTTCCCCATCTATTTCCCATGATGTGATAGGACCAGATGCTATGATCTACGTCTTTTGAATGTTGAGTTTTAAGCCAACTTTTTCACTCTCCTCTTTCACTTTCATCAAGAGGCTCTTTAGTTCCTCTTCGCTTACTGCCATAAGGGTTATGTCATCTGCATTTCTGAGGTTATTGTGTTTTATCATAGGATATAATTTATATAAGGTATGCAAAATCACAAGCAGTACAAGAGATAAAATAATTTAAAGTGGTAATATCACATGTCAGAATAAAAACTATTTCTTGTGGGCCTTAACAACGTTCCTAGTATGAGTAATTAGAAAGACATGGAATCAGACCTGTCTACCATGTTTAAGACCAGCTATTTAAAGCACTCTTATGTAATCTTTTATTTCATTATATTCAGTGACATAATTAGAAGGCAAACAACTTGTTTCTAAAAATCATAAGTAGATGCATTTTGTATCCAGAAGTTTTGACAGCTATTACTGCAGCTTGCCTGTGACTTTTCCTTTCAGTTTCTAATTTGTTGTACAATCTACATCTTTGATTTAGGTTTGTAAACAGCATATCTGTCTTCCATCTTGAATCCTCAATGCCTAATCCAGTACTCTGTGAAAGCAGGTGATCAATAAATGCTTCTTGAATAAGTGAATGAAACTTAAGGCATTCCTTTAAGTAAGATATGTGAGTGGCTGAGTGCCGTAAATTTCATTTGAATTATCTAAGGTAAAATGAACAGCTAAGTATAAGCTAGGTTAACTAAGGAAGAGGATCATAGCTTCACTCATTCTCAGCTCTCTTGCTATACATTTCAGAGTGAAAGGATGAAATGGCAAGGGATGAGTGGCAAGAATGACATAGAACAGTTACTCTGCATTTAGTCAAATGTTTTCTATTGCAGATATTAGCAGTTGTCATTCCTTCCTTATTTCAATTTCCCGACTGTAATAAGGCTACAAAATGTGCAATCTTGCCATTCAGATGAGGCCGAGTTTCTCTATTCATATAATCACAACCCAAGTTATCATGAATTAAGTCATATGCCATTCAGAAATATGATGTTCACATTTATGAAAGAATTAATATGTGCAGTTACTTTGCCTTTAACAAATTATTATTAGGCAGGGTATGAAATGCATTGGGAAGAAATACTTAACAGATGATGCTGTGACAATGTGCTATTAAGCATGTTACTGTAATGTCAATATTATTAAACCTATGTACCCAGCTAATCCATGAATATAAATTACTTTTGTATCAGACACATTTTATTATTTATTAGGATCAGTGTAATAGCTATGACTATTCCATGGAGGCAAACTAAGGGCATGTCTCCATCAAAACTGGAGCCTAGAGAACCATTGCATCCAGATCTTATCTAATGGTACATCCCTTAGGCACTATTTCTCCAGACTCTTTTGTTGAATCAGATGTGACTAAAAGATGTGATTGTTTTTCAGTGCCAATCAAGATAGCCATGATAGCTATTCCCATAATTTGTTAAGTCATGCCAGCTACCTGGCACTGTAGCCAAGTATTTCCATATATTGCCGTAAATTATCTCCCAGTTTCTGTAAGGTATCATCCCCAAATGCAGGAGGAAAAACTATGACTAACAGAGAGTAGAAAATACCCAGTCTAAAGAGACATAGCTTCAGTGCAAAATCTTGGGTCCAAACTCAGTTGTCTTTGTTACCGATTGTAGATTTTTACATAGGACTGAGTTATGGAATAAGCCATGGACATATGGAATAATTGGAAAATTTGGAAAATCTGGAATAACTCATTTGAGTTCACTGCCAGCTGATGATACTGTTTTTTCCCCCTTAGCTTCTCTCTTTGCAAAACAGAGATGACACTTTATTATAAAAATCGTTGTGTGCCATAAGTGTAAAATTATTTTAAAAGGTTTCCCACGAAATCACTGCTATTTCTAAAGTACAATTGGACATTTGGTTTTATTATCCCCATTAGAAAAGTCTAGTCTAATGCACGAGATTATGTCCTTATTTTCAGCCCTTCTTCTACCCAGTCTAATGTATAGTTTTGAGATTTCAGGATCATTCTTCATATAGGTTGTCTTCTATTTCCCAGTATTAGTTTTATCAGTAATTTTCCCCACTTTTAGGTCTTTTGGATAATTAAATAAATATGTATATGCATTCACATAAAACTTTCCTCTTATTTTCATGCCCTTCAAATTCTGAAGGAAGGTAGAGAGCATGGGGTTAGAGGAGAGAGAGCATTTGTTGAGATGAGGGAGAAAAGGCCCCAGTGTCTGCGGCTCCATTTGTCTTCTGTATTCTGCTAAATACAAACAACAGACATTGCAACTCAAACTGACCTTTCCTCAGAAATATGCCTAGAGCCTGTTATACAGAGTGAAGTAAGTCAGAAAGAGAAAAACAAATATCATATATTGACACGTATATATGGAATCTAGAAAAAGGATACTGATGAACATATTTGCAGGGCAGGGATAGAGGCACAGACATAGGGAACAGACTTGTGGACACAGCAGGGGAAGAAAAGGGTGAAAGGAATCAAGAGCGTAGTACTGAAACATATATATTATCGTATGTAAAATAGACAGCTAGTGGGAAGTTGCTGTATAACAGGGAGCTCAGCCTGATGCTCTGTGACAACCTAGAGGGGTGGGATGGGGTGGGGGACAGGAGGGAGGTTCAAGAGGGAAGGGACATATGTATATTTACAGCTGATTCATGTTGTTGAGTGGCAGAAACCAACACAATACTGTAAAACAATTATCGTCCAATTAGAAATAGATTAAAAAAAATACACCATCTAGGGAACTCTACTCAGTGCTCTGCAGTGACCTAAATGGGAAGGAAATCTAAAAAAGAGGGGATATATGTATATATATAAGTGACTTACTTTACTGTACAGTTGAAACTAACACAACACTGTAAAGCAACTATACTCCAAAAAAAAATTTTTTTTAAATGCCATCTTCCTGACAGTACTCCATCTAATACTCATTAGCAGTTACACATATCCCAAACACCAGCAGAGTCCTTTAATATTTAGATTCATTTTTACAGCTCCCAAGAACAACATGCAAGCTGCAAGTTTCTTGGAAAGGATGTTAAGTCAACAGCTGGCCATTTCTCTCTTCTTTCTCATGGAAATCTGTGTTTTTTGCATGATTCTGCTCAAAAATGAAACTGGGGAATGAACTTGTGACACTATGCCATAGACAGCTAAAATTGACTGTATGCTCTTGCCCTGTCTCCTCCTTCCATTTCAATTTATTTTTATTTTCGTAGCCCAGCTCTTTACTTATTTGAAGGTAAAAACCAGAGGATGGAACCTGTGTCTTGATCTGGGAAGGTCTGTAAAAGCTCCATAGAGGAGGTGACAATTAGAACTGAATTTTTCACTTGAAGGTGTGTGTTTGCTTTATCAATAGGATGGACAGACAAGCAAGTACCTCAGGCTGTGCTTTTGGAGTGATGCAAAAGGAGAATCTCCTTTGCTTAATTCTAATTAACCACATTGTTTTTTGTCGTTGTTTAACCTCTAAGTCGAGTCTGACTCTTTTCAGACTCTGTGGACTGTAGCCCGCCACTCTTCTGTCCATGGGATTTCCTAAGTAAGAATACAGGAGTGGGTTGCCATTTCTTTCTCCAGGGAATCTTCCTGATCCAGGGATCAAACCTATATCTCTAGCATTGATAGGCATGCTCTGTACCACTGAGCCACCAGGGAAGCACCAGTTAAGCAGATTATGGTTGCATAATCAGTTCAGTTCAGTTCAGTTCAAACCCTAAGTCATGTCTGACTCTTTGCAACCCCATGAATCGCAGCACGCCAGGCCTCCCTGTCCATCACCAACTCCTGGAGTTCACTCAAACTCAAGTCCATCGAATCAGTGATGCCATCCAGCCATCTCATTCTCTGTCATCCCCTTTTATTCCTGCCCCCAATCTCTCCCAGCATCAGAGTCTTTTCAATGAATCAAATCTTCACATGAGGTGGCCAAAGTACTGGAGTTTCAGCTTTAGCATCATTCCTTCCAAAGAACACCCAGGACTGATCTTTAGAATGGACTGATTGGATCTCCTTGTAGTCCAAAGGACTCTCAAGAGTCTTCTCCAACACCACAGTTCAAAAGCATCAATTCTTCGGTGCTCAGCTTTCTTCACAGTCCAACTCTTGCTTCCATACATGACCACTGGAAAAACCATAGCCTTGACTAAACGGACTTTTGTTGGCAAAGTAATGTCTCTGCTTTTTGATATGCTATCTAGGTTAGTCAAAACTTTTCTTCCAAAGAGTAAGCGTCTTTTAATTTCATGGCTGCAGTCACTATTTGCACTGATTTTGGAGCCCAGAAAGATAAAGTCTGACACTGTTTCTACTGTTTTCCCATCTATTTCCCATGAAATGATGGGACCAGATACCATGATCTTAGTTTTCTGAATGTTGAGCTTTAAGCCAACTTTTTCACTCTTCTCTTTCACTTTCATCAAGAGGGTTTTTAGTTCCTCTTCACTTTCTGCCATAAGGGTGGTGTCATCTGCATATCTGAGGTGATTGATATTTCTCCTGGCAATCTTGATTCCAGCTTGTGCTTCTTCCAGCCCAGCGTTTCTCATGATGTACTCTGCATATAAGTTAAATAAGCAGGGTGACAATATGTAGCCTTGTCATACTCCTTTTCCTATTTGGAACCAGTCTCTTGTTTCATGTCCAGTTCTAACTGTTGCTTCCTGACCTGCATACAGGTTTCTCAAGAGGCAGGTCAGGTGGTCTGGTATTTCCATCTTTTTCAGAATTGTCCACAGTTTATTGTGATCCACACAGTCAAAGGCTTTGGCATAGTCAATAAAGCAGAAATAGATGTTTTTTCTGGAACTCTCTTGCTTTTTCAATGATTCAGTGGATGTTGACAGTTTGATCTTTGGTTCCTCTGCTTTCCTAGAACCAGCTTGAACATCTGGAAGTTCACGGTTCATGTATTGATGAAATCTGGTTTGGAGAATTTTGAGCATTACTTTACTAGAGTGTGAGATTGCCTGTTACTCCAGGTGTTTCTTGACTTCCAACTTTTGCATTCCAGTCCCCTATCAGGAAAAGGACATCTTTTTTGGGTGTTAGGTCTAAAAGTCTTGTAGGTCTTCATAGAACCATTCAACTTCAGCTTCTTCAGTGTTACTGGTTGGGGCATAGACTTGGATTACTGTGATATTGAATGGTTTGCCTTGGAAACAAACAGAGATCATTCTGTTGTTTTTGAGATTGCGTCCAAGTACTGCATTTTGGACATATTTGTTGGCCATGATGGCTACTCCATTTCTTCTAAGGGATTCCTGCCCACAGTAGTAGATATAATGGTCATCTGAGTTAAATTCACCCATTCCAGTCCATTTTAGTTTGCTGATTCCTAAAATGTCGATGTTCACCTTTGCCATCTCCTGTTTGACCACTTCCAATTTGCCTTGATTCATGGACCTGACATTCCAGGTTCCTATGCAATATTGCTCTTTACTGCATCGGACCTTGCTCCTATCACCAGTCACATCCACAACTGGGTATTGTTTTTGCTTTGGCTCCATCCCTTCCTTCTTTCTGGAGTTATTTCTCCACTGATCTCCAGTAGCATATTGGGCACCTCCTGACCTGGGGAGTTCCTCTTTCAGTATCCTATCATTTTGCCTTTTCATACTGTTCATGGGGTTGCTTAATAGCAGTTGCTAAAACCCACTGTTTCTGTTTTACAGTTATCATTCATTTAGATCAGGTCCTTATTAGGGTGCGTTACCTATTTTTTTAAGAAGAAAAAAATTCTTGTAGAATGTTAATATCCCTCTTGCAGGGTTAAAATTTCAAGCAGATTTTAATCGATCCCAAATTAACTGCAATTAGGGCATCATCATTGTCAAGATTGTAATATCCTTATTTGCTGAGCTGAATGGTTGTCACTTTCAGCAGTGAAAAAAATAGTGTTAAAGTGAATAGGGTGAAATAGTTGGATATGAATTTATATTTACTTGAAATATGTATAATTTTAAGAATTTGATTTTTTTTTATTACATTATCTCTATTACAAAGATGAAGGGCTTCCCAGGTGGTGCTAGTGTTAAAGAACATGCCTGCTAATGCGGGAGACACAAGAGATGCAGGTTCAGTCTCTGGGCTGGGAAGACCCCTGTAGCAGGGCATGGTAACACAGTCCAGTATTCTTGCCTGGAGGATCACATGGTAGAGGAGCCTGGTGGGCTATAGTCCATGGGATTGCAGACTTGGACACAACTGAAGTGATTTAGCACACACACACACAAATTAGAAAACTTGGTTTTGTACAACATTTATTTAACATTAACTCATTTAGCAAAAACTCACTGAATGGTCTGCTGCTGCTGCTAAGTCACTTCAGTCGTGTCCAACTCTGTGTGACTGCATAGATGGCAGCCCACCAGACTCCCCTGTCCCTGGGATTCTCCAGGCAAGAACACTGGAGAGGGTTTCCATTTCCTTCTCCAACTGAATGGTCTACTCCATATCAATTACTTCATATATTGTGCTAGGTGCTAGGAAAGAGGAAATTCATAAGACCCAGTTTTACTGAAATCTGCTTTGGTTATAAACTGATAATCTTCTGCAATTTCAACCTGTTATTTTTTTCTTTCAGTTCAGTTCAGTCACTCAGTCATATTCGACTCTTAGCAGCCCCATGGACTGCAGCATGCCAGGCCTCCCTGTCCATCACCAACTCCAGGAGTTTACTCGAACTCATGTCCATTGAGTCGGTGATGCCATCAAACAATCACATCCTCTATTATCTTGTTCTCCTCCTGCCTTCAATCTTTCCCAGCATCAGGGTCTTTTCAAATGAGTCAGCTCTTTGCATCAAGTGGCCAAAGTATTGGAGTTTCAGCTTCAACATCAGTCCTTCCAATGAACATTCAGGACTAATTTCCTTTAAGATGGACTGGTTGGATCTCCTTGCAGTCCAAGGGACTCTCGAGAGTCTTCTCCAACACCACAGTTCAAAAGCATCAATTTTTAGGTGTTCAGCTTTCTTTTGGAGAAGGCAGTGGCACCCCACTCCAGTACTCTTGCCTGGAAAATCCCATGGACGGAGGAGCCTGGAAGGCTGGAGTCTATGGGGTCGCTGAGGGTGGGACACGACTGCATGACTTCACTTTCACTTTTTACTTTCATGCATTGGAGAAGGAAATGGCAACCCACTCCAGTGTTCTTGCCTGGAGAATCCCAGGGACAGGGGAGCCTGGTGGGCTGCTGTCCATGGGGTAGCAAAGAGTCGGACACGACTGAACGACTTCACTTTCACTTTCCCCCTCAGTATGTCTATCCCACCAGAAAGCTTTCATAAGCCTCTTATCGTTCTCCATCAGAGGGCAGATGACTGAAAACCACAATCACAGAATGTTTTTCTTAACTTAGATTTAATGGCTTTTTAAGGGCATATGAGAAATTCAAATAGTATTATTTAATGTCATCTATGATTATTGGAAAAGACTCTGATGCTGGGAGGAATTGGGGGCAGGAGGAGAAGGGGATGACAGAGGATGAGATGGCTGGATGGCGTCACTGACTCGATGGACGTGAGTCTGAGTGAACTCCAGGAGCTGGTGATGGACAGGGAGGCCTGGCGTGCTGCGATTCATGTGGTTGCAAAGAGTTGGACACGACTGAGTGACTGAACTGAACTGAACTGAGGATTATTAAAATTTTAAAAGATGTCACATCAAAGCACCTAGTACTTTGTCTTGTGTACCATAAGCACTTGACACAAAAATATTTTTATTATGCTGCTACTACTACTTCTATTACTACAAATACTACTACTATATTTAAGCTGCAGGTCTAATGCTGCAATTTCTTGCATCCTGGATGCAGAAGAATTAAAATCTTATGAGAATGTTGGCATCCAAAATAATGCCAAAGTAAAGAGTTTGCAGCTATGATTTGTGCTATAAATTTTGCTACAAGTTTAAATAGGATCTTGAAATTCCTTGGGTAATTTGGTGCAAAATTTTCTCAGCCAAACTAAATAAAATTTGTATCTTGAATACAGTTTTGACCAACAGGTTAATAGGAATTGGTCAATTTAATTAACATGGTTATATCTCTTGCTTGAGCAGACACAGTCTTTCTTACTCAAGCCAAATTGCAAATTTGAGGTTTTCTTGGATCACACTTATTTCTCCTGTTGACCCCTTTATTACTGAGTAAACTGGATTAAGTAGAGGCCAGCCAACTAAAAAGCAACTTTTTTCTTTCATATCACTCCATTTCCTCTGTGCTCTGTTAAATCTCCTTTTCTCACCCCTTGAAATATTATGTGTTGATCCCAAATCCTTCCTCATCATTTTCAATTTGAACTAGTTATTTCATCTTCTAGTTCTAGTAAAAGTTATGCTACACTATATGCTAAGTCACTTCAGTCGTGTTTGACTCTTTGCAACCCCGTGGACTGTAGCCTGCCAGGCTCCCCCATCCATGAGATTTTCCAGGCAATATACTGGAGTGGGCTTTCATGCCCTTCTCCAGGGGATCTTCCTGGCACAGTTCAATCTAATATTTAAATATTAAATCTCTCATCCAATTGAAACATTTCTTTTTCTCCTACAGTTCATAAAATCTTATTATTTTCCCCGTCTTGTTTTTCCACTCTTCCTCCTCTGTTCACTGTGGTCTCAGGGCTCCTTTTAAGGGAGGAATCGAAGAGGAGACAGAGGCAAAGGATACAAGGGTGTAGCTTGACTGGTAAATGTTCAATCTGACATGGGAGCAGCTATCCAGATGTTGATCTTTTCTCTGAAGAGCTCTTTAGAGATTCCCCAATGGGAACTCTGGCTTTAGTTTCCAGATTACTTTCTCTATACCTCCCACACAATCCCTGGGCTCCCCAAGTCCACTTTTCTGTGCTTAAAACTTGCATAGAGTTTCAAGAGAATTCAAGGTCAGGTTCCTTCATCATCAGTGCACATATGTGGCTTCAAGAGAGAAACCTTTATACTGTCATTGGTATGACTATGGTACATTCTTTTTGATATTCCAACAAAGATTCAGCCAGCCTTTTACATTTAGACTACTTTTCAGACATGAGTCAGATACTGGTTCCTGAATCTCTCACATTTGAGAAGACACTGGAATGGGTCCCAATAAGGTGCTCTTGACATCCCCTCCTTCCCCATCCCTGTGTGCTTTCAAGGTGAGTGATGACTAAGACTTGCCTGATATATTGTGAGTCATCTCTCAGGATGATCTAACACATATTTATTATTGTGAAGGGATATGAATATTCTTTATTCTCAGATTTGGGGACTTCAGCCAAAATGAAGACTACAGGAATTTTTCCTTGTAACATCAGGATATACAGAGTAACTTACGTTATTTTTCCCTTTTAAAAAATGATTTTATTAACTTTTTATTGAAGGATAATTGCTTTACAATGTTATATTAGTTTCTGCTGTACAACGAAGTGAATCAGCTATGTGAATACATATATCCCTTCTCTCTAAAGCCTTCCTCTCACGTCTTCCCCCATCCCACCCACTCTAGGTTATCACAGAACACCAAGCTAAGCTCCTTGCGCTACACAAAAGCTTCCCACTAGCTATTTATCTTACGCAGTAGTGCACATACATCAACCCTACTTTCCCAGCTTCCCTTTCCCTCCTGTGCCCATTGTTATGCTCTCTATGTTTGCTTTTATGTTCCTGCCCTATAAACAGGTTCATCTGTACCATTTAAATGTCCCCTTGAAGAGAAGGATCATGTCTTATTATACAAGGTTGTCGTTATTACAGAAAAGATCATGGTTCCTTGGATACATTATATTTTAATTTTATATTTATTGACTGATTCTATGGTTAGGAGTAGTTTTCCCACTTCCATATTCTTCCTGTGTGCTCTGCTTAGTTGCTCAGTCATGTCCAACTCTTTGCAACCCCATGGACTGTAGCCTGACAGGCTCCTCCGTCCATGGGATTCTCCAGGCAAGAATACTGGGCGTGGGTTGCCATGCCCTCCTCCAAGGGATTTTCCCAACCCAGGGAGTGAACCCAGGTCTCCCACAGTGCAGGCAGACTCTTTTCTGTCTAACCACCAAGGAAGCCCATATTCTTCCTAAATACAGCCAAAAATCTCTCCATTACCAAATTCAGCCTGGTTCCTGGGAGGAATGAAATGGCATATTCAAAGGTTTTAACTAGAGAGAGGTGACTGAAGGACCTGATTACAGCAGTGATGCAGGGTTAAGGAAGCGCGAAAGGGAAAGCGACAGTGGAAAAGTCACTGCCGCCCCGAAGTCTGAGGGAGCAGGAGCAGGAAAGACTTTCCTGAAGCATCATGGAAGCTGGGGTTGTGGAGGGAAAGTGGTCTGATGGGATCCAAGGTGACAGGGGACCACAGTTGCTGTCAGACCAGTGCCAAGGCAGGAAGGAAGCATGGGTCTGGGCTCAGGGTGATAAATACCCAATCTTCATCCTTTCCCATCCGCCTGGCTCCAGTGGTTGCCTGATATTGGCTGAATCCAACTGGTAGCCAGAAAGCAAGGGGATCTGAGCAGTGCTGCTCTAGAGGTCACCCCTGACAGACAGAGATCAGGGCAGAAAAATACAGAGAATGAATCATGGAAGGAGGAGGGTGGCAGATAACAAGAGCATGTTACTGTGGTTGAAAAAATATACTAGTATATATAAGCCATTAGAAAGGATACTATGTATATGTATTTCTTTCATATATATGAGAATATTATGTAACATAAACTATAAAAATAAAATATATTTTATTTATATATTTTTATCTTATACATTTTAATATTATTTATATTCATATTTATATTGTATATAATATTTATTTATATATTATTCATTATATTTATCAATAATAAAATATTATTATAATCATATACTATATTGTTATACTATTATATGGGGCTTCCCAGGTGTGTGAGTGTGTGCTAAGTCACTTCAGTCATTCAACTCTGTGCGACCCTATGGACTGCAGTCTGCCAGGCTCCTCTGTCCATGGGATTCTTCAAGCAAGAGTACTGGAGTGGGTTGCTGTGACCTCCTCTAAGGGATCTTCCTGACCCAGGGATCGAATCCATGTCTCTTAAGTCTACCTGCACTGGCAAGCAGGTTCTTTACCAATAGTGCTGCCTGGGAAGCCCAAAGTGGCCCAGTGGTAAAAAATCCGTCTACCAAAGCAGGAGACATAAGAGATGTGGGTTCGATCCCTGGGTTGGAAAGATCCCCTGGAAAAAGAAATGGCAACCCACTCTAGTATTCTTGCTTGGAAAATTCCATGGACAGAGGAGCCTGAGTGGATGACAGTCCATGGGGTCTCAAAGAGTCGAATAGTTTAGCTATAATATTACTATTTATGTACTATATTATATATGTATTCTGTAAAGAACCTGAAATATACCCCAAACAAGTATTTAACTATATACAATGTCATATATAATATATATATTTATTTAAATTATTGCTTTCTAGTGTACTTCACATTTATTTCAGAGTAAACACATTTTGAGGGGATAACTTGAAATCTAAACCTATCTTGATTTTTGTTTGTTTATTTATATGCTGCCTGTTCCGAAAACAGTTTGGATGATTCACACAGGTATATATATATATATATATATATATGTATATAACTTAGCAAGATGAAATCAGATAAAAGAAAAATGAAAGGATAAATGTGTCAAGAACTGAAATTAATTCACAAAACGTTTGTAAAGTGAAAGCCGCTCAGCCGTGTCCGACTCTTTGTGACCCCATGGACTACCAGCTAATAAAGAATCTGCCTGCAATGTGGGAAACCTGGGTTCAATCCCTGAGTTGGGAAGATCCCTTGGAGAAAGGAAAGGCTACCCACTCCAGTATTCTAGCCTGGAGAATTCCATGGATTGTATAGTCCATGGGGTCACAAAGAGTTGGACACGACTGAGCAACTTTCACTCACTCACACAATGTAGGCCATAGTGTGGGCCATAAATTTGGCTTAAAATTTTCTTACGGTCAATTCCAAAAACATTTCTTTCATATAGTAGTTATTGAGTCCCTATGATGTTTTTGGGGCTTCCTTGATAGCTCAGTTGGTAAAGAATCTGCCTGCAATGCAGGAGACCCCAGCTGGATTCCTGAGTGGGGAAGATCCTCTGGAGAAGAGATAAGCTACCTACTCCAGTATTTTTGGGCTTCCCTGGTGGCTCAGCTGGTAAAGGATCCGCCTGCTCTGTAGGAGACCTGGGTTTGATCTCTGGGTTGGGAGGATCCCCTGGAGAAGGGAAACGCTACCCACTCCAGTATTCTGGCCTGGAGAATTCCGTGGACTGTATAGTCCATGGGGTCACAAAGAGTCAGACACGACTGAGTGACTTTCACATGTTCTTTTTAGGTGCTGGTGATACTGAAGTGAGCGCAAAAACAAGATCACAAGGGATATATATACTACTGGAAGGTAAGAATGTAAAAAGCAAACAAACATTTACGATAAATTCTGATTGACACAAATGTTATGAAGAAAATAAAGTAGGGTAATGAGATAGGGCCTGAGGCAACTTTAGATATTGTAATGAGAGAGAAAAACCTCTGTGAGGATCATTAATACCTATACTGAAATTTCAATGATAAAATAATCATGGTCAAAGAAGGTGGGAGCAGAGAATGGACTCTGAAAATATCTGACTCAGCTAAATTTTTTTTGTTTAATTAATTAATTAATTTATTTTTGGCCGCTCTGGGTCTTCACTGGTATGAACAGACTTTCCCCAGTTGCCACAAGCAGGGGCTACTGTTTTGTTGCGGTAGGTGGGATTCTCATTTCAGTGGCTTCTCCCGTTGTTGAGCTTGCCTGGTGGCTCAGACAGTAAAGAATCTGCCTGCAATGCAAGAGACCTGGGTTTGCTCCCTGGGTCTGGAAGATTTCCTGGAGAAGGGATAGGCTATCCACTCCAGTATTCTGGACTGGAGAATTCCATAGACTGTATAGTCCATGGGGTCACAAAGAGTTGAACACAACCAAGTGACTTTCACTTTCACTTTCATTCTATATATATATATATATATATATATGTCATTTGCGACCTTGAATATATTTCCTTTTAGGAATAAAGCAATACTTTCTAGTTAAATTTAGCTGGTTTGGGTATACAGAATATACAGAATATTTGGTATATTTGGTATACAAATATACAGAATATTTGGGTGTGAAAACTTCCTGCTTATCCATAGTTGGAATATCCAATGGTGTTCTTCATTGCACATACCACTTCTTTTTCATTATTGTTTTAGGTGTTTTAATCTTTATCTTTCAAATCTGATTTGTTTGACAAAACTTTATGTAATAGTTACCATGGGTCAGGGGCGGCGGCCAAGAGGAGCGACCAAATGTCCAAGGAGCGGTGGCTATGCAGATGCAGGAGGGCCGAGAGGAGCTACTCCATGTTCAAGGTCAGGAGAAGAGACTCGTCTAAGGTAAGGAGCAGCAGCTGTGCTTTGCTGGAGCAGCCGTGAAGAGATACTCCACATCCAAGGTAAGAGAAACCCAAGTAAGATGGTAGGTGGTGTGAGAGAGCATCAGAGGGCAGACACACTCAAACCATAATCACAGAAAAATAGCCAATCTAATCACATGGACCACAGCCTTGTCTAACTCAATGAAACCAAGCCATGCTGTGTGGGGCCACCCAAGAAGGACGGGTCATGGTGGAGAGGTTTGACAGAATGTGGTCCACTGGAGAAGGGAAAGGCAAACCACTTTAGCATTCTTCCCTTGAGAACTCCATGAACAGTATGAAAAGGCAAAATGATGGGATACTGAAAAAGGAACTCCCAGGGTCAGGAGGTGCCCAATATGCTACTGGAGATCAGTGGAGAAATAACTCCAGAAAGAAGGAAGGGATACAGCCAAATCAAAAACAATACCCAGTTGTGGATGTGACTGGTGATAGAAGCAAGGTCAGATACTGTAAAGAGCAATATTGCACAGGAACCTGGAATGTTAGGTCCATGAATCAAGGCACAATGGAAGTGGTCAAACAGGAGATGGCAAGAGTAAACATTGACATTCTAGGAATCAGCGAACTAAAATGGACTGGAATGGATGAATTTAACTCAGATGGCCATTATACCTACTACTGTGGGCAGGAATCCCTTAGAAGAAATGGAGTAGCCATCATGGTCAACAAAAGAGTCTGAAATGCAGTACTTGGGTGCAATCTCAAAAACGACAGAATGATCTCTGTTCGTCTCCAAGGCAAACCATTTAATATCACAGTAATCCAAGCCCATGCCCCAACCAGTAACGCCAAAGCTGAATTTGAATGGTTCTATGAAGATTAAGACCTAACACCCAAAAAAGATGTCCTTTTCATTATAGGGGACTGGAATGCAAAAGTATAAAGTCAAGAAACACCTGGAGTAACAGGCAAATTTGGCCTTGGAGTATGGAAAGAAGCAGGCCGAAGGCTAATAGAGCTTTGCCAAAAGAATACACTAGTCATAGCAAACACCTTCTTCCAACAACACAAAAGAAGACTCTGCACATAGACATCACCAGATGGTGAGCCACGAAATCAGATTGATTATATTCTTTGCAGCCAAAGATGGAGAAGCTCTATACATTCAGCAAAAAAGACCAGGAGCTGACTGTGGCTCAGATCATGAACTCCTTATTGCCAAATTCAGACTTAAATTGAAGAAAGTAGGGAAAACCACTAGACCATTCAGGTATGACCTAAATCAAATCCCTTATGATTATACAGTGGAAGTGAGAAATAGATTTAAGGGACGAGATCTGATAGACAGAGTACCTGATGAACTATGGACGGAGGCTCATGACATTGTACAAGACATAAGGATCAAGACCATCCTCACGGAAATGAAATGCAAAAAAGCAAAATGACTGTCCGAGGAGGCCTTACAAATAGTTGTGGGAAGAGAAGCGAAAGCAAAGGAGAAAAGGAAAGATATAACCATCTGACTGCAGAGTTCCAAAGAATAGCAAGGAGCGATAAGAAAGCCTTATTCAGTGATCAATGCAAAGAAACAGAGGAAAACAACAAAATGGGGAAGACTGGAGATCTCTTCAAGAAAATCAGAGATACCAAGGAAACATTTCATGCAAAGATGGGCTTGATAAAGGACAGAAATGGTATGGACCTAACAGAAGCAGAAGATAATAAGAAGAGGTGGCAAGAATACACAGAACTGTACAAAAAAGAGCTTCACAACCCAGATAATCATGATGATGTGATCTCTCACCCAGAGTCAGACATCCTGGAATGTGAAGTCAAGTGGCCCTTAGAAAGCATAACTACAAACAAAGCTAGTGGAGGTGATGAAATTCCAGTTGAGCTAGTTCAAATCCTGAAAGATGATGCTGTGAAAGGGCTGCACTCAATATGCCAGCAAATTTGGAAAACTCAGCAGTGGCCACAGGACTGGAAAAGGTCAATTTTCATTCCAATCCCTAAGAAAGACAATGTCAAAGAATGCTCAAACTACCGCACAATTGCATTCATCTCACACGCTAGTAAAGTAATG
This sequence comes from Ovis canadensis, assembly GCF_042477335.2. Taxonomy (NCBI): domain Eukaryota; kingdom Metazoa; phylum Chordata; class Mammalia; order Artiodactyla; family Bovidae; genus Ovis; species Ovis canadensis. The sequence continues at coordinate 197,986,857 of NC_091247.1, forward strand.
CTCAAAATTCTCCAAGCCAGGCTTCAGCAATACATGAACCGTGAACTTCCAGATGCTCAAGCTGGTTTTAGATAAGGCGGAGGAACCAGAGATCAAATTGCCAACATCCGTTGGATCATGGAAAAAGCAAGAGAGTTCCAGAAAACATCTATTTCTGCATTATTGACTATGCCAAAGGCTTTGACTGTTGGATCATGATAAACTGTGGACAATTCTGAAAGAGATGGGAATACCAGACCACCTCACCTGCCTCTTGAGAAACCTATATGCAGGTCAGGAAGCAACAGTTAGAACTGGACATGGAATAATAGACTGGTTCCAAATAGGGAAAGGAGTGCGTCAAGGCTGTATATTGTTACCCTGCTTATTTAACTGATATGCAGAGTACTTCATGAGAAACGCTGCTCTGGAACAAGCACAAGCTGGAATCAAGTTTTCCGGGAGAAATATCAATAACCTCAGATATGCAGATGACACCACCCTTATGGCAGAAAGTGAAGAGGAACTCAAAAGCCTCTTGATGAAAGTGAAAGTGGAGAGTGAAAAAGTTGGCTTAAAGCTCAACATTCAGAAAACGAAGATCATGACATCTGGTCCCATCACTTCATGGCAAATAGATGGGGAAACAGTGGAAACAGTGTCAGACATTATCTGTTTGGGCTCCAAAATCACTGCAGATGGTGATTGTAGCCATGAAATTAAAAGACGCTTACTCCTTGGAAGAAAAGTTATGACCAACCTAGATAGCATATTGAAAAGCAGAGACATTACTTTGCCAACAGAGGTCCGTCTAGTCAAGGCTATGGTTTTTCCAGTAGTCATGTATGGGTGTGAGAGTTGGACTGTGAAGCTGAGCACAGAAGAATTGATGCTTTTGAACTGTGGTGTTGGAGAAGACTCTTGAGAGTCCCTTGGACTGCAAGGAGATCCAACCACTCCATTCTAAAGGAGGTCAACCCTGGGTGTTCTTTGGAAGGAATGATGCTGAAGCTGAAGCTCCAGTACTTGGCCACCTCAGACGAAGAGTTGACTGATTGAAAAAGACCCTGATGCTGTGAGGGATTGGGGTCAGGAGGAGAAGGGGATGACAGAGGATGAGATCCCTGGATGGTATTACCTACTCAATGGACATGAGTCCATCTGAACTGAACTGAACTGCACTAAACTGATGTTTCCAAAGGGGCTTCCCTGGCGGCTCTAATGGTAAAGAATCTCCCTGCCACATGTAAGATATAGGTTCGTTCCCTAGATTGGCAAGATCCCCTGAATAAAGGAATGGCTACTCACTCTACTATACTTGTCTGAAGAATTCCATGGACAGAGAAGCCTGGCAGGCTACAGTTGATGGGGTTGCAAAGAGTTGGACATTATTGAGCAAGTAACACACCATTTGTCCAAATGTATGCTTTGTGTCATTGTAATTAGTCTGCTAGGTCTACTGTAGTAGAAGGCTGTGGACTGAGTGGCTTAAACAATAAAAATTTGTTTCTCACAGTTCTGGAGATTGTAAATACAAGATCAAGGTGCCAACAGGTTTGGTCTGGGTGAGACCCTTCTTTCTAGCTTACAGGTAGCTCTCACTGTGTTTTCCATATGGCCTTTTCTCTGTGCATGCATAGAGAGATTTCTTCTTATAAGGACAACAATGCTATTGGATTATGACCCTATCCTTATGAACTCCTGTGTACTTAGTGACTAAGTTGTGTCAGACTCTTTGTGACCCCAGGGACTGTAGCCTGCCAAGCTACTCTGTCCATGGGATTTTCCAGGCAAGAATACTAGAGTGGATTGCCATTCCCTCCTCCAGGGCATCTTCCCGACCCAGGAATCAAACTGTGTCTCCTGCATCTCTTGCATTGGCAGGTGGATTCTTTACCACTGAGTCACCTGGGAAGCCCTCTTATAGTATGATCGCATATAAACTTCATTATCTTAAAACATCTATCTCCAGTAGTCACATAGAGGGTTAATGCGTTAACATACGGGTTTTGGGAAGACACAATTCAATCCTTAACAATAACAAAGAACTTACATATAACAACTTCAAATAGTTTTGAACAAAATGTATCAGGTACCTGGTTAAGTGACACAAAGTGAATATTCTAAAAGAAAGATTAAAGAAGGCTCAAGTTGTTTTAAAAGAGAAAAAGCAGTATGACCTGAAAGTTTATGGATGTCCTGTTCTGGAAATACTGAATCTGAAGATTTGAATTTGTTGAATGAATAAAAGTAAATATCAAAACAATTTGCATGTCTAATATTCACGTACCCTGTTCCTATGCCAAATCCAAAAGTATGACTTTGTGAATCTGGCAATGCCTAGCTCATGATGAGTGTCCCTGGTTGCCTAGTCATTTGCTGTTTCATGGTAATGTTCTTAGGGCTTTCCAGATGGAGCGAGTGGTAAAAATCTGCCTGCCAATGCAAGAGACACTGTACACTCAGGTTCGATCCCTGGGTCCAGAAGTTCCCCTAGAGAGGGGAATGGCTACCTATTCCAGTGTTTTTGCCTGGGAAATCCCGTGGACAGAGGAACCTGGTAGGCTATAGTCCGGGGAGTCATAGATAAAACTGAGCACACACAGGGTGATGGGGAGGGTAATATTCTTAGTGTTTACAGCACCCAGTAGCATCCAGAAGATGCTCTCTGAATGGTTTATAGTTCTCTGCTGCAGTGGGCATTACCTTGCTAGAGGATGGGTTTAGGAGTCTGTTGGGTCCACTCTGGGATGGATCTGAGCCAAAATTCTATTTATCATTGGACCTCCATAATTCCCCGCTATGCTGAGCTGGTGGACTACAGTGGGATTTGGAATCTCAAGGATTCACCATCAGTTCTGGTCCAGTAGCAGTAATTCTTGAAATGTTTAGGCATTTCTTCCTTTTATCCCAGTTCATAGTTGCACAGGTAAATGACCATAGGTCCCTTTGGTTGGGAGGAATGTTTGCATAAATGTTTTTGGCAACGTAGCATGGTCCGTTCTCAAGGAGATATGGCCTTCCATCCAACCAGTGTATAGACAGTCTAGCTGGGAATAGAGTTAGGGACTGTGACTGATTTTATTTTCATTTAGGGATCAGGTAAGACTAGTAGAATGCCCATTTACACTATACATGATGGGTCCAGTACCAGCACAACCATGATCAATGGATCACTGGCAAAGATCTCTGCACGACAAACCGTTCTGATGATTACTCTGGGCCTGCTGCACATTACAGTGATCATCCACACCTTGTCACTAACAACTTAGTATTCCACTTGACCTCTACAGTTTCAGGATTCCATCATCGTAGTTGAAATCAGGGCACTCTTTTTAATGGTAGCATTTCCCACTGTCATTCCTGAATTTCAGGTAATCAAGCATCTTTCATCTTCACTTGTGTACTTCTCAAGACCTTAGTGAAGAGGGAGTTCTCTGGATCCTCCAGAGGAAATAGATAAGAGGATAGGCACATTAAAATTTCACTCCAGCCCCTCCCTAGCCCTTGGGGTCAGCAAACATTTTCATTAAAGAGACAGTAAGTAAAATTTTCGGTTTTGTGGGTAATATGGTCCCCGTCAAGACCACACAGCTCTGTTCTGGTACAAAAGTAGCTATAGCCAATATATGAAGTAATAAGCATGGCTGTGTTCCAAACTTTAATTACATAAACATTTTTCAGACTGTATGTGGCCCATGGGCCATTGTTTGATGATCATTTTCTACAGTATGTCCAAGATGTTCTGGCATCTTGACTCTATTTACTGCAAGGCTATGTTAGGTCCAGGTTTCGGTCCATCCCTCAGGCAAACTGATAGAGTCGTTACCATACCCCTTGAATTACAGATCTCTGGTGGATGTTTTTATATCAGTGAGTGTAATCAGTTTTTAAGGAACCTCCACACTGTTCTCTGTAATGGCTGTACAGTGTGAGGTGATACCTCATGGTAATTTTGATGTGCATTTCTCTAATAATTAGTGATGTTGAGCGTCTTTTCATGTTTTTGGTAACCATTTGTATGTCTTCTTTGGAGAAATGTCTGTTTAGGTCTACTGCCTATTTTTTGATTGGGTTGCTTGTGTTTTTTTGAAAGATGAGCTGCATGAGCTATTTGTATATGTTTGTATATATAATTATATCCATGTGAAAGTGAAAAGTGAAAGTGTTAACTGTCCACCTCTTGCAATCTCATGGACTATAGTCTATCAGGCTTTCCTGTCTTAGGAATTTTCCAGGCAAGCATACTGGAGTGGTAGCCATTCCCTTCTCCAGGGAATCTTCCTCATGCAGAGATTGAACCTTTATGTCCTGCATTGCAGGTGGATTCTTTACCATCGGAGCCACCAGGAAATCTTGTATATATATATATACCTTCACACACATATTCCCTAGAATAACTGGCAAAAATCTTAAAATTCTTTTAGTGTGTGTAATACTTCCTCCTGGTCACACTTTGTACCTGTTAAGATCTGAGACTAGAAACAATGAGAAGAAGTAGGTGTGAGTCACTGGGTGGATCAACTGATTCCTTGCAAGGCCACTTGTGTACTTACAGATTCTTATGAGAAGTCACTACAAATTTCTCAAGAAAGAGAAAATTAAATCCGCATGGTGGATTAAGTGTTGCTTCCACCAGGAAGAGAGAATCAGAGGAATTTGTGAGTTTCAGTTTCATTGAAAACTGCCAAATGTCCCCATCCCAATTTTTAGGGTCTATATTTTTCCTCTAATCAGTTCTCTTACTTATCACAAGAAATGGCAAGATTGTATATTAAATTTACATAGTAATCCTGGTACTCCAACATCAGATTTTATATCTGCATTTTAAAAAAAATACATTTTGACCTTGTGGCTCTAAGAAAAAAGACCACCTTTTCATCAGTTCATAGTTGATTTTTAACTTCTTATCTTGATCTTGAGTAGTGTCATCATTTATTTTTCCTCCAGTTTTCTAGCATAATTAGAATCAGCCCATCCATTCCCAGTCATGACACACCACCTGACTTACCTATAATGTGTTACTGCAGCAGACACTTTGTCGTCCAAACTCTTGACTTCAACTGGTTCCTGACTTTAGTGTATGGATGATGTAAGTAGCTATATTGTTATGATGTGTCATGGAGTGCTGGGGTCTCATTTCTATTGTCACTGGGGCCATTACTGCCTTAAAATCTGATCAAACAATCAACTCTAATTCCAGATTCCTCTCTATAAAGTTTTCCTTCCTGAAAATCACTTCTGATATAAAAAAATTCTATATTTATGAATTTTAAAGAAAGAGGCACCTTAGATGTTACAGGAATAAAATACAGGATTTCGGGGTTGGCTTTGGAAGTTCCCTGGGCTTCCCTGGTGGTTCAGATGGTAAAGAATCTGCTGACAATGCAAGAGACATGGGTTCAATCCCTTGGTTGGAAAGACCCCTTGGAGAATAGAATGGCTACCCACGCCAGTATTCTTGCCTAGAGAATTCCATGGACAGAGGAGCCTGGCGGGCTACAGTTTATGGAGTTGCAAAGAGTCAGATACGACTGAGCAACTGAAAACAACAACAAAGTCACACAGCTGGGAACTGGAGAGAGGATATGAAAACCAAGGTAGCAAAAGTCTAAAATACCTAAACTGTGCGGACACTAGTTGATACTCGTTATCACAGGGCCATGAAATGCTAAGTGATTTCCATTCTCTTTTCTGTAGTTCTTTATACTTTGTAACATTCCACCACTAAACATGAACTGCTTTTGTACAAATGACTCTTAAAATTATTTTTTTTAAAGGCATTCTCATTTTGAGATTAAGAAGTTTGGCTCTAGATCTTGGCTCTTGTTCTAAATGCTTCTGTGGTCTTCTTGCCTTGACCAGACATCATACCTATAGCGTAACACTGCAGATGCTTTATTGTGCATTCTTTTTACAAATTAACCCTCTCTATCAAAAAGGCCCCTGAGAGCAGATATTCTATCATGACTGTCTTTGTATCTGCAGTACCCCCTGACAGTCCTTGACAGTGGTGCTTAGTAAAGAATTATGGAATGAGTTATCTTGGGGTTTCTTAACCTTTATAAGAATCATTTATTTAATTATCTGTAGTGTGACAGTGTAGATTCATATAATATCTAAGATATAGATCTACAACCTCTTATCTGAAGTTCTGAAATCTATAAAGCTATAGAAACAGAAAGTTGTGTTTATAACTCACTTGGCAGTAACATCTGACCCAAGTCGAACTCATTTGGCTGCAAAACTCATCTGAAGTGACATGAGGCTACTTATAATCTTTATTTATCATACTTAAAATAAATATTAATACATTTCTCTGCAGAAAGAGTCATGTATTTGGGGTTGCTGCCCCAGACTCCCTCAGGAATCTTACCATAACATTTGTGAATTCCCTTATGCATGGGTCTCTTTTGGCTAAATGAACATGACCTGGGGCAGCAACCCAAAATACATGACTCTGTGAAGTTATTCATGTTAGCTGATCGACAGGAAGCCTGTGAAATTTAGCTAACCCAGCCCCGCTTGCCATATCTAAGCTGCCCCTATAGCTCCATGTCTAGTCTGGCCCTGAAGGCAGCCCCCACATGACTCTGCCTGGTAATTTGGAGCTATAAGTAACAGAGTTCTTCCTTTCATCTATATGAACCTCAGTCTGCATGTCTGCTATGTCCCACCATCAAAAGAGTCTTTAAGTCATAAAACATGGAGGCAGAGCTTCCATCCTTGTTTCCTACCATAGGCAGGCAGGTGCATGGTGCCACCAGGGAGTTGTTCTCTCCTCCTTCCCTTCTCTTTCTCACCATGTCTTTCATAAACAAACTTGGCCATGCGGTTCCAGGATTCATATACAGGGGGGAATATGTGAGAGAGAAATGTGTAAGATGGCAGAGCTGTTCAGGCCAGTGGTGTTTAAACTGTCTTCACCTGAAGCCATCTGGCACATTTTAAAAATATAACCAATTCTGAGACCCTAATCTGGACCAGTTAAATGAGAATCTTTGGGATGGGACCAGTGCTTCAGGATTTTTTTTTTACAAGTTTCACTAGGTGATTCTAATGTGCATCCAGATTTTGTGAACTGTGGATTTAAACTTTGATTCAAAAGCCCCTTCATGTAGCTAAATGTTAGTTTAGTCTGGCTTCCTCAGTTCAAAACCTCAGAGGGCTAATTGACAGGGCAGAGTTCACACATGCCTCATTCACTGGCTTTGTCCCACTGTAATGCCATCGGGCTTCCTTGGTGGCTCAGATGGTAAAGAATCTGCCTGCATCGTGGGAGACCTGGGTTTAATCCCTGGGTTGGGAACGTACCCTAGAGGAGGGCATGGCATCCCACTCCAGTATTCTTGCCTGGAGAATCCCCATGGACAGAGCAGCCAGCTGGGCTACAGTCCATGGGCTCACAAAGAGTTGGACACAACTGAGCGACTAAGCACAGCACAATGCAATTGAAACCTCACCTGGACACTCAGCACCTTCCAACTATAATAATTCAATCAATACAATAGTAGATAAAAACCTTGTTGTTTTCCTGAATTGATTCCTTTATGGACTCATTTTAAAAATGTAACACGTGAAAGTGTTAGCCACTTAGTCATCTTCAACTCTTTGGGGTCACAAGAACTGTAAGCCACCAGGCTTGATTATCCATGGAATTCTCCAGTCAAGAATACTGGGGTGGGTAGCCATTCCCTTCTCCAGGAGTTCTTCCCAACTCAGGTATTGAACCAAGGTCTCCTGCATCACAAGCAGATTGTTTACCATCTGAGCCACCAGGGAAGCCACACATAAAAGCACGAAGCATAGTTTCAACTTTGTGTCATTTTTCCTTGTTTGAAAAAAAAAAGAACAGGGCAAAGCTGGATTTTACAAATGTACTGATAGAATACACCCTATTCCAAATTCAGGTTTTATTACTCTTGCTTTTTAAATATTGAGGTTACCCCACTCCAGCACTCTTGCCTGGAAAATCCCATGGACGGAAGAGCCTGGTAGGCTGCAGTCCATGGGGTCGCTAAGAGTTGGACATGACTGAGCGACTTCACTTTCACTTTTCACTTTCATGCATTGGAGAAGGAAATGGCAACCCACTCCAGTATTCTCGCCTGGAGAATCCCAGGGACGGGGGAGCATCATGGGCTGCAGTCTATGGGGTCGCACAGAGTTGGACACGACTGAAGCGACTTAGCAGCAGCAGCAGTAGTAGACGTAAATTGTAGCATTCTTCAGTTATTTGAGGTGAGACTTTACTAAAGTACCCCAACAGATTTCTTTAACTACATGTGCTTCCAATCAGATAACTTCTAGTCAGTTGTCTACATGGCAATTTTAGTAGGTCTGGAATTGTCCTTTGTAGTCTTTCCTGCTGTTAACTGACATTGTTTTGTGTGAAGATGGTTGTGGTGGGTTGCATACAAGGCCCTGATTCAAGGATCTTCCTATACGCATGCTATTTGCCATCTGACTTATCATGTTCATCTGTGGCAGTGAGGGTTTACCTGCTCTGAGACTGAGCTTTCAGAGGAATATTTCTACTTGTCCCTTGTGCTGTCTGCCATTGCCATGAGTGTAGCCTCCTCCAGTTAGCTGCTGCCTTGTCATTATGGGTCCAAGCATAAACACACATTAAGTAGGTGTAAGCACACATCCATAGAACAGGCTGAATCGAACTTGAAGATGAGGAATCCAACTGAGCCCAGCCAAGAGCAGCTAACTCCCCATACATCCACAAGTGTTCTATTTAAATAAATGCTTTTATAACAGTGTGTTTATTTATTGTGAAGTCCTACTGTGGCAATAGCTAGCTAATACTGCTGTAAACACATAAAGATTTTATAGAACTCATCATTTTATAGGACTCAAGGTTTGATTATTTTCACTACACATAAAATGATTTAAATACATTTACCAATACAAATATTGCAGAACATTATCTGGCATATACTGTTTTGCAAATTTAAGTTTTTTCTTGAGGTCAGTTCTTTAGAGTGAACATCTTAGCTGCAGTTGTTTAAAATAATTTTATCTTTAGATTGAATGACACCAATATCCATTTGGTATCACAAGGTTTCAAATTAAAAGTATGTCTTTTTTTTTAAAGTACATTTTTCTTTTTTAGACCTGAAGTTTTTACATCATTGACATTTTCTAATATATTGGATCAATACGATGATTGGATTGTGTCGATAGAGTTCGAAGTGTTTTTACTGATTCAATCAGTATAAAGCAATGATAACTTTTACTTTAGGTAACCAGGCCTGTCATTTAAAAGCTACCATTTCATTTTTTCCTATTCACTGATTTATTCAATGGGTAGGAGGCTATATATTGTCACCCTACTTATTTAACTTCTATGCAGAGTGCATCAGGAAAATTTCCAGGCTGTATGAATCACAAGCTGGAATCAAAATTGCTGGGAGAAATATCTACAATATCGGACGTGTAGATGATACCACTCTGACAGCATAGTGTAGAGGAACTAAAGAGCCTCTTGATGAAGGTGAAAGAGAAAAGTGAAAAAGTTGGCTTGAAATTCAACATTCAGAAAATTAAGATCATGGCACCTGGTCCCATCACTTCATGGTAACTAGAAAGGAAAAAAGTGGAAGCAGTAATAGATTTTATTTTCTCAGGCTCTAAAATCACTGTGGACAGTGACTTCAGCCATGGAAAATTAAAAAGATGCTTTCTCCTTGGAAGGAAAGCTATAACAAACCTAGACAGTGTATCAAAAGGCAGAGACAGCACTGTGCTGATTAAGGCACATATAGTCAAAGCTATGTTTTTCCAGTAGTCATGTATGGATGTGAGAGTGGGACCATAGAGAAGGCTGAGCACCAAAGAATTGATGCTTTTGAATTGTGGTGCTGGAAAAGATTCTTGAGAGTCCCTTGGACAGCAAGAAGATCAAACCAGTCAATCCTAAAGAATATCAGCCTTGAATATTCACTGGGAGGACTGGTGCTGAAGCTGAAACTCTAACACTTTGGCCTCCTGATGCAAAGAGTTGACTCATTGGAAAAGACCCTGATGCTGGGAAAGAAGGCAAAAGGTGAAGGGGGAGGCAGAGAATGAGACGGTTAGATAGTATCACAGATTCAGTGGGTATGAATTTGAACAAATTCCAGGAGATAGGGAGACAGGGGGCCTCCCTGCTGGCTCAGCAGTTAAAGAATCTGCCTGCAATGTGGGAGACATAGTAGACTAGGATTCACTTCCTGGGTTGGGAAGCTCTTCTGGAAAAGGAAGCGGCAACCCACTCCAGTATTCTTGTCTGAAAAATCCCATGGACAGAGGAGCCTGACAGGCTCTGCCCATGGGGTCGCAAAGAGTTAGACATGACTTAGTGACTAAACAGCAACAACGAAAGAGTGATCATCTCATATGATTAAGACGTCTTAGATTCAGTGCAGTTGATGGTGAGTGGGTTAGTCTGATTTTACAAGGGAGCTGTGCAACATTGTACTAGAAGCTAGGAGTGTGAAATTGTTGTTTCTACAAAATATGCATAAGTCTCATAGCTTGAAAGTCAAATAAATAATTTTAGTTCTTGAGTTGAAATATTAAGGAGTACTTCACTTCCTGATTCTTCCTTCTCTAAATAGATTAAGGATTACATAAAAGTCAATGTTTGCTCATTTGTCCTCCTTCCAGGGAGATTTCACCTGACTGACTCTTTATCAGTTTCTCTTTAGTATAATTGTTTTCTGAAATTTCTCTTTCTCCCTTCTGTCCCTCCTTTCCTCCCTTCATTCTTTTATATCCCATTCCCTACCATTTGCTACCGCCATTCACTGTCTTTCCACCTTCCTTTCTTTCTCCCTTCCCTTCTTTCCATCTTCATTCTTTTGATTGATCAAAATAAAAAATCCAAGACAAAGAGTCTTAATTCCCTTCATTCTTTTTTTTTTTTTTTTACTTTACAATATTGTGTTGGTTTTGCCATACGTCAACTTGAACCCGCCACAGGTATACACGTGTTCCCAATCCTGACCCCCCCTCCCACCTCCCTCCCCATACCATCCCTCTGGATGGAAAGCAAAACAAAACTTTTTAGACTAAAACTACTTAAAAACTATCTCATGGAATTCTTATAAAAATTAGGCCATGAATCCTTCTTGTCCTTCTTTGAATTCAATTCATGGTGCCTGTGTTGTGCTCAATTTATTTCATGCCCAAGAAGTCCCTCATGCTCATGCTTAGTCTTTCAGGTGTGTCCAGTTCTTTGCTACCCCACAGACTGTAGCCCATCAGGCTCCTCTGTCCATGGGATTCTCCAGGCAAGAAAACTGGAGTGGATAGCCATTCTCTTCTCCAGGGGATCTTTCCAACTCAGGGATTGAACCCAGGTCTCTCTCCTGCCTTGCAGGCAGACTCTTTACCACTGAGCCACCTTTGATCAATAAAGTGTGTGTTTAGAATGAAGCATTGATTTATAATGGGAATAAACATTATGAAGTAGAGGGGAATAACCCTATTGGATAGTTTTAATGAAAGATTGTTACGATCATGAACTTTAATTTGGCTTTCCTAAATATGCAAAATCTTCAACAAGAATGGCTCAGATTTATTGATCACTTTTGCTGTGCCAGTCGCTTACAAACATACAAAAATTGATTACGTACTCTCATTTAATCACACAGAAACCTATGAAAGAGAAAATCTAGGTATCTTGCTAAATTACACAGTCAGGAAGTGGTGGAGAAGGGATCAATCCTACGTCTTCACGACTCTGGAGTCTGAATCTTTAAATTCCATTCCAAAATTGCTTAGACCTCTAAAACTGAAAATTAGTAGAGAGATTCAATTCAAATGAAAAGAATTTCTAGTAAAATCATCCAACTACCAGCACATAGCCATATATAAAGCAACTTAATATTTTTAACAGAGGAAAGATCAAAAAGGTTTATCAGAAAACATGAGTTATACCCGAAATATTTGAGAAAAAAACTTTTTCATCTCAAATATTTTACAGGTAGCTTAAACATTTAAGTATTTATTTGAAAAATACATATTTGGAAGGGATCTATTTGCACTTCCTTCTAGGGTAAATGAACATGTTGTATATCTTTAAGTTGGTTTAAAATTCTGGTAAGAATTGTACAAAGGGAAAGGACCCCATGCCTCAACTTTGTGCAACTCATCTCAGGAAAGAAAAAGCATGGAAAAGCAATGGCTTTTCCAACTCAAATAATCAAACCCACTTAGTGAGCATTTAACATGCAGGGCATTAGGTTAGGAAATTCTTTGACCACCTGGTGCAAAGAGCTGACTCACTGGAAAAGACCCTGATCTTGGGACAGATTGAAGGCAAAAGAAAAAGAGAGAGGCAGAGGATGAGATAGTTAGTAGCATAACCAACTCAACGAACATGAATTTGAACAGGTTCCAGGAAATAGTGAAGGACAGGGAAGACTGGAATGCTGCAGTCCATGGGATTTCAGAGTTGGACATGACTTAGCAACTGAACAACAACAATAACAAGTTAGGAAAAGTTAATACTAAAGGCTGATAGGACATCAGAACCTGAGTTCTATTTGAAAGGGAAGATACCTGCCCAGTAGGAAAGCGATGGTACATAGTCATTTTCAAAACTGCTATAGAAAATATATTCTATAATAATTAGAGAAAATAGAGAAAGAGCCATTCAAGTAGGACTGATGAGGAAAAGGAAGATATGAGGTGGTGGTTGGGGCGGGTGGTACCTCAACTTGGGGCAAGTGAAATGGTAAAGTTATTGCTGTTGAAGACACCTTTGGTAGTATAATGTATGTAGTGTGTGGGAGCCAGATAAGAATGAGATGTCAATACATTAAGCCATCAGTCTTCACTGGACACTGTGTAATAATCAAACATGCCATGGATGCTAAGTCACTTCAGTCGTGTCTGACTCTGTGACCCTATGGACTGTAACCTGCCAGGCTCCTCTGTGCACGGGATTCTCCAGGCAAGAATACTGCAGTGTGTTGCCATTTCCTTCTCCAGGGGATCTTCCCAACCCAAGGATCGAACCCTCATCTCTTATGTCTCCTGCATTGGCATGTGGGTTCTTTACCACTAGCACCACCTGGGAAGCCCTGTTTATTAATTTGCCTGAGCCAGGCAGGCTTAAGTTGTGGCATATGGGATCTAGTTCCCTGACCAGGTATTGAACCCAGACCTCCTGCACTGGGAGCCCAGAACCTTATCCACTGGACCACCAGGGAAGTCCCAGTCACTTTTTAAAACCTTTTAGTTTAGATTGGAGTATTTTTGATTAACAACGTTGTAATAGTTTCAGATGTACAGCAAAGTGATTTAGTTATATATATATACATGTATCTTTTTCTCCCCCAATTCTTTTCCCGTTTAGGTTGTTACATAATATTGCAGTTTCCTGTGCTAAACAGTAGATACCGGTCACCAGCTGAAACCACTTATCTCAGATTGGGACTTGAACCTATGATCTTTTAACTAAAATCACATATTAGGTCTCAGTACTTAAGCACAGGTTTTGTATGTTTAATCACAGAGAGTTCAGTGGTAGTCAAAGTGATAGGTAGGAAGTAGATTTATAATATTTAGAGAGAAATACGCTCCACAGACAAAGAGATATTGCTTATATGTGGAATTTGAAAAGAAATGATAAAAACAAACACACTCACAGACATAGAACAAACATGGTTACTGGGGGGAGGGAATGGGGGAAGAGAGAGCAGGCAGTTGGGGACTGACATGTATACACGGCTCTATTTAAAATGGATCGCTAACAAGGGCTAGTCACTTTTATGAATCCTTGTTATTCTAAGTATGGTTCATAGGCCAACACCTTGAATGTTTCCAGAGCTTGTTAGAACTGCAGAATTTTTGTCCCCATCCTAGACTTACTGAAACAGAATTAATATTTTAAGAAGTTTCTTAGGTGATTCACACACACACATTCATTTACAGTTTGAGAAGCTTTACTTGGGCAATCCTCATGGCAAAGATGAGAGGGAAATATCATTATTATCCCCATTTTAGATATAAGAGAACCGAGGCATAGAGAAGATGAATAAATTAAGTTAACTAAGCTTCTGCAGTTAATGGTAGACAGATTTAAACCCATGGAGCCAGAGCTCTTGTCCTTAATAAGTACATTATTCCGTTTCCTTGATCAGCTCACAATGGGCCCAAGAAATTGGAAAGCAATTGCCAGTTGGATTTGCCCAAATATTATACTCTTGCCTGGAAAATGGAGAAGGCAATGGCACCCCATTCCAGTATTCTTGCTTGGAAAATCCCATGGATGGAGGAGCCTGGTGGGCTGCAGTCCATGGGGTCGCTAAGAGTCTAATACGACTGAGCGACTTCACTTTCCCTTTTCACTTTCATGCACTGGAGAAGGACATAGCAACCCACTCCAGTGTTCTTGCCTGGAGAATCCCGGGGATGGGGGAGCCCGGTAGGCTGCCGTCTATGGGGTCGCACAGGGTCAGACACGACTGAAGCGACTTAGCAGCAGCAGCAGCATCCTTCAACAGCACTTTTTTAAAAATATAAATTTATTTATTTTAATTGGAGGTTAATTACTTTACAATATTGTATTGGTTTTGCCATACAGCAACATGAATCCTGCAATAGCATTTACATTTATTCTTTTGATTCAGGATTTAGGGAAAATTTCAGCGCTCTACTGAGAATAGAGGTAGCTGAGTCTGAAATGAGAACTAAATTCTGGCTATTATCCTGGACATTTAAAAAGAAATTAATATGCATGTGCTTGTAAAAAATCAATAGTACACGCATGCTTGCTCAGTCACTTCAGTCAGGTCTGACTCTTTGTGACGCTATGGACTGTAGCCCATCAGGCTCCCCTGTCCATGGGATTCTTCAGACAAGAATAGTGGAGTGGGTTGCCATGCCCTCTTCCAGGGTATCTTCCTGATCCAGGGATTGAATAGGCATCTCTTGAGTCTCTAGCATTGCCACACAGATTATTTACCACTGGGGAGCCCAATAAATGATCCATTCCTATTAATTTCTCCATTCTAGGAAGTGTGAGTGCAGCTAAAGCACTCAGTCCCTCCGGGTACATGTTTGGCATTGCTCTCTGGGCCTCCTCTGTGCTTCCCAAATCAGCCTGTACAGCGATGACCTCATTTTTCTTATGAAAATCAAACTTTCTATCCCAGAGAACCTCATTCTCTCCATCTGTTGCGGTTGCTGCTACTAAGTTGCTTCAGTCATGTCCGACTCTGTGCGACCCCATAGACAGCAGCCTCCACCCACCAGGCTCTGCCATCCCTGGGATTCTCCAGGCAAGAACACTGGAGTGGGTTGCCATTTCCTTCTCCAATGCATGAAAGTGAAAAGTGAAAGTGAAGTCACTCAGTCGTGTCAGACTCCTAGCGACCCCATGGACTGCAGCCCACCAGGCTCCTCCATCCATGGGATTTTCCAGGCAAGAGTACTGGAGTGGGTTGCCATTGCCTTCTCTGTATCCATCTGTAAATGCTCACAATTCAAATGAGTTCTCCATTCAAGTTTTTAATTACACTAAATTGAAGCTGTGCTGTGCTTAGTTGCTCAGTAGTGTCCAACTCTTTGCAACCCCGTGGAGTATAGCCTGCCAGGCTCCTCTGTCCATGGGATTCTCTAGGCAAGAATACAGGAGTGGACTTATATTTTAAGTATACTCTGGAAAAGTTCTATTTCTGTTTCCCTCCAGTTCCCATGCACGCACCTCCATCACCAAGCCCCCCACCACCACACTGGTTTGGGGTCTTTCCATTGGGTGGTACCACTATGTTCTTATCCAGCATTCTCTAAAGACTCTTTCTGATTTGCTTGCAGCAGTCATAGTGGAGTCATATCCTAACTCTGGATCTTTGGGTAATAAGACATTTGCATGTTGAAATGTAACTGAAGAAGATCTGAAAGAGGATAAAGAATCTTGGAGCAAGTGATAATTTCTGGGCTTTCACGTATTACCCATCTTGGCTTCTTGCAACCCTCAAGAACTTAAAGTCAACCTTTTGCTTGCTGTCATGCATACTGCTTATGTTCTAAGTGACTCTAAAAAACAATGAGACAGTGATCCTTTGTACAACATATGTGCATGTGTGTGTGCTAAATCGCTTCAGTAGTGTCTGACTGTGACCCCATGGGTTGTAGCCCGCTAGGCTCCTCTGTCCATGGGATTCTCCAGGCAAAGATATTGAAGTGAGTTGCCATTTCTTCCTCCAACAATGTATGTGGGTACTAATAAAATTGTCAGTCTATTAAAGCCTATTTTACTATTGATCCTGAAGATCATCTTGTAAGCCTAGATTTAAGAGGAATGAAAATATACCAAATAAATAATTAAATGAAAATGGTATGATTCTAGGAGGCATCTTATATGAACCTTTAAATATGTAATTTAAGGGCAATCAGCAAAATGTTTTCGTAAGCAAGTTCTTTTCGACGTTGTGAAATAAGGCATTGGCAAATTAACAGTGATATCTCACTCTACTATGGGTATGAACCTCATGTTTAAGTTCTTAAAAAAGAAATAAGATCTCTTTTATTTTTTAAAGATGTTCTTTTTAAAAAGTATTTTCATTTATTTACTTATTTGGCTATGCCAGGTCTTAGTTGAGGCATGTGGGGTTTTTAGTACAGGCATGCGCACTCTTAGTTGCAGTCTGTGAGACCTAGTTCCCTGACCAGAGATGGAACCCAGGTCCTGTGCATCGGGAGCACAGACTCTTAGCCACTGGACCACCAGGAAAGACCCAAGTTTTTTTTTTTTTTGTTTGTTTGTTTGTTTGGTATTTTGAGTGTTATAGAATAAAGCTAAAGTTCTCAAGAATTATATTTTGAGGTACTAAAAATATCTTCCCTGGTGGCTCAGATGGTAAAGAGTCTGCCTACAATGCCTACCATGAGGGAGACCAAGGTTCAACCCCTGGATCGGGAAGATCTCCTGGAGAAGGAAATGGCAACCCACTCCAGTATTCTTGTCTGGAAAATCCCATGGATGGTGGAACCTGGTAGGCTACAGTCTATGAGGTTGCAAAGAGTCAAACACGACTGAGCAACTTCACTTTATCACTTTACTTTAAGAAACAGTACATATGTAAAATGAAAGAGAAAAGACTAGAGGCAAAATCTAATTATACTGGAGTCCATAGAAGTGTGCAGAAGCCAGGGGAGACAGATCTAGATTTTAATTGTTAACAAAGTTACATTTTAAAAGTTTTTTAATTATTTATTTATTTGGCTGCATCAGGTCTTAGTTGCATCATGTGGGATATTCCCTGTGGCACGCAGGCTCAGTAGCAGGGTCTCACAGACTTCTGGGCTCTGTGGTTTTGGATCTTAGTCTCCTAACCAGGGATCGAACCAGCATCCCCGGCATTGCAAGGTGGATTCTTAACCACTGGACAACCTGGGAAGTCCCAGCAAGTTTACTTTTATTTGTTCCTTTCTGTGTGATCTGAGATCAATTCCCTGTTCTGCTCTGTACCTCAAAAGGCTGATAATATCCTCTGTCTATGGGATTTCTCTGGCAAGAATACCAGAGTGTGTTGCCACGCCCTCCTCTAGGGGATTTTCCTGACCCAGGTATGGAACCCGGGTCTCCTGCATCGCAAGCAGATTCTTTACCATATGAACCACTAGGAAAGCCCATAATCCAGCTTACAGTCTGGTGGGAGGTTGGCGGACAGGAAAAAGGATGCCAGAGGATCTCTTCCTCTTCTTGCTACAGGCTCACTAAAGTGGTGACAGCTCTTCCCACGTCTCTCTGGACAGCCCTTTCCAGTGAGATTGCTTATGCTCTGCTCCTGAGTTTTGATAATGCCGCGGCTTCCTTTCTAAGGTAGAAACTTCCTTCTGTTGCCAGTCTTGGAGCTGTCTCTCTATGCCCTGGTTGGCTTATTAGGATTTCTGACTCGGTTCAGTAGTTCTTTGTAACAAATTCATTTTACTGAGTTACTGAAGGTTAGCTCTGTTTTCCCAAAGAGATCTTATGTATACCAAAGCTGTTAGAATCTCGATTTCTTCCTCTAGGAAATAAATTCAGCAACACCTTTCTAATGACTATAGACAGTGTATAGAACAGGAGTTAGCAAATTTCCAGACATAGGCAGGCCACTGCAGGCTTTTATAAAGAAAATATTAAATTGGAGGATAATAACTTTACAATGTGGTCTTAGTTTCTGCTGTACAACAATGTGAATCAGGTATATGTATACTACATCCCTTCCCTCCTGATCCCTGCCCTCACCACCTTTTCATCCTACCCTCCTATGTTGTCACAGAGCACCAAGCTCAGCTTCCTGTTACATAGTATCTTCCCACTAACTATCTAGTTTATACATGGTAAAGAAACTGCTTGCAGTGCAAGAGATGCAGGAGACTCAGGTTCAATCCCTGGGTTGGGAAGATCCCCTGGAGAGGGAAACGGCAATCCACCACAGTATTCTTGCCTGGAGAAACCCATGGGCAGAGGAGCCTGGTGAGCTACAGTCCATGAGGTCACAGAGAGTTGGAAGCAAATGAAAGGCTGTGCAGCAGCAGCAGTATGTATATATATATATATATGTCAATCCTAATCTTCCAATATATATGTATATATATATGTCAATCCTAATCTTCCAATTTGTCCCACCCTCTCCTTCCCCTACTGTGTCCCGAGGAACATTTTCTGCATCTGTGACTCCATCCCTGCCCCACAAATAGATCATCAGCACCATTTTTCTAGATTTCATGTATGTGCATTAATATACAATATTTATTTTTCTCTTTCCTGACTTACTTCACTCTGTATGAAAAATTGTATGTTCATCTACATCCTAATGTTGCTTTTATTTTATTTTATTTTTTCTAATGTTGCTTTTATAATACAATGGCAGTGTTGTGTAGTTGCTACAGAGACCATGTAACTTGCAGTGCCTATTTACTATTTAGCCATTTTCAGAAAAATTTTGCCGACCCCTGGCATATAGCATACTGCCTGTCTTACAGTAGATGTTACATAATTGGTAGCTTTTAATTTCCTCTTCTATCATACAGTGGTGTTTCTAGTTACATAGTTCCAGTTATGAGGCTACATAGGGAATTATCCTCAAAGTGACATTAAATAATCCCTGTAAACTAAAATTGGCAAGGCACATTAGAATTTATCTAGGTCTTTCCTTCTATTTTCAATTGATTCCTGTGGTCTATTTTCATATTCAGAATCGTTGATAGTAGATCCAACACAAAACACAGAAGAGTAGCTTA
Organism: Ovis canadensis; assembly: GCF_042477335.2. NCBI lineage: Eukaryota > Metazoa > Chordata > Mammalia > Artiodactyla > Bovidae > Ovis > Ovis canadensis. The sequence goes on from NC_091247.1 coordinate 198,006,069, forward strand.
ACATGGGTAATCCATGCAATTTTTTAAAAAAGCTTACGTTATCCAGGTCACATCCAAATGCATATTGAAGTGATGAAATTAAACAAAGAAATACTTTTCAAGTCCTCACTTGTGTAGATGATGCAGACTACATGAAAGTGTAATAACTACAGTGAGTAAAAAAAAAAAAAATCAGTGGAAGAAAAATTGCTTAATCTGCTCTCATTTATAAAGCAAATATGATGCCTATTTTTGAAAGAATTGACAGGTTAATTAAGAAGTCTGTTAATGATTGTGCTAGGGACACTGACTCATTTTTAATGTAGCTTGATGTTCCTTGGCATACAGATGTAACTTATGTTTGTGTGAGAAATTTAGAATCAGATATGTGAGAAATTTGTCATACATTTTGCAGGTAACTTTTGCCCAAAAGTTATGCATATTTCAAAATTGAAAGACGTACATACATTCAAGTAATTGCATAAGGATGTTCTTGAAAATGCATGGGAATCTTGCCCCAAAACTCTAAAATATATTTTCTTCAATTATAAAATAGGAATCATTACGGTCTTTTATGAGGATCACATGAGTAGAAAGGTGTAAGATGTTTAACTTAGTCCTGAGAACATAGTAATCACTCAAAAAATTCTAGTTTCCTTCTCCATTTCTTCAGGACACAAATTTTAGCCAGTTGAGTCTCATTTAAAGAATATTTATCTTGTTCTAATTGATTTATATTATACATTGCTTTCCAAATATAAAAGAAATACTGTTTCTCAGAATATCTGATTCATGGAAATCCAAATATCAAAGTGTAAGATGATGAGTTGGCATTATGACAAAACAGGAATCTAATCAAGGTTTTTGCCTATTTATATGTCATAGCATCTTTTAAATAAAGAGTAACATAAAAGATGTAATTTCAGGAAACCATTAAGTTTTGTTTCATTTTACAAGGAATAAAATAAAGAATGGATATTTTGCATTCATGCTGTACTAACTATTATTAGGGAAACACCATTGTTCTAGTATATTAAGGAAGCTAAAGGAAATTATTTGATCAGTCTTAATTCATTTAACTATAATTAATGTCATTAAATATGTTTCCTACAAAGAAGTTATAAGTCATAGACAAGGTTTGTTTATTATTAGCACTTACACGCAGTAGAGATGATGAAATTGTTGAAATAATTTCTTAAATCTAAGCACATGAATACCACTCAAAAATGATGTCAGAGAAATGACATGGTCTTATCATCTCAGTGGATGATTTCAGATCATTCCAAATATTGCATGCTGAATCAAGTGGTTTTAAAGGCATGCTTGTGTGGGAAAAAATCCTTACCATATAGACAAGCTAAGAAATCAATACTATGAACATCTAAAACTCAGAAAAACATTTAAGAATTTTCAATTCACATTTATGAGAAAATGATGAGGCTAATCAACAACTTCACAGACCTATTCAGAATACATTCAATTCTTGTTACTTATTGTGATCAAAGGAGCCCCAGGTTTGGTCAAAATGAACAACTGGGAAGATGAAGATTTGAAAAAAAATTTTTTTTTTTGTTTTAGTGAAGGAAGCATCAGCAGGCTATATTAAGACAATGAAATCAAGCTTATATTAGTATGGCAATCATATTTTAGGCTACTTGGAAAACTACTAGGTCATTTAAAAACCCAATATTGAGTATCATGGTCTAGACCTTATTTCAGAAAATTAATTAAAACATGCCTGAATTTGTAAAACCCAATAACCTAACAATCAGAACTTTTCAGCTGGAAGATCGCATTTAGAATTTCTCAGTTCTGATCACAATGAATATCAAATGAATGAAGTGAAAAGAAAGGCCGTATATTTAAAAGCCTCAGTGCTGTGGGGAAAAAAAAATTAATGTTACTTAGTGCAACTATTTCATACTGTCAATTTAAAAGCCATATGCACTCTGTAACAATGTTTTTGAGTTCATCTGATCCAACACTGAACTTCTGCACTCCAATCTCTTAATATTGTTTTACTCTTAGACCCAGATTTTATGTAAAAGATGTGTCACTAATTTAGTTACCCAAAGACCAGCCTTAAGATGAAATTCATCGAAGAGCCATGCTCTGGAATCTTCTATTTCAATAAGCTTGAAAAATTGGCATGACTGTAAGCCAATTTTGTACTTCTACTTCTCAAATGAGAAGGGATTGCACTTCCCAGAGAGAGGTATAGAAATGCTGTTCATCATAATTAGGAGTGTATAACAAGAAATGTGAGACTTAAACATATTTACCGCAAAATGTAAATACTGCAACAAAGTGGGTTGGGCACCTGTCTCTCATCCGGATTTCCCTAGAACCAGTTCCAGTACACAGGTAAACACAGGTGTAGGTCTTTTCAAACTCGGAGTATGTGACCCTAAAATTATATGCTAAATCATCTTCTAATAGCCACTTCAGTTAACAGCTGTACGAACCTCAGAAAATTAAGTAGAACCCAATCACTTTTGACAGTAGTTGAAGAAGTTTGTATATACACACATACCAGCATATATGTATAATACAAATATATACCTGGAGAGAAAACTTTTTTAGAAAATGAAGGTAATAGAGATATGGAAGTTGATAAACCAAAATGGAATAGAGGGATGGTAAGGAATCTGTGGAAGAGAAACCATTTCTAGAAAACGATTAAAAGAAAAAATGTGAAAACCAGAAGTGTACAGCTGCTTCATAACTTTGTTTACTCACTCAGAAAGGATGCCTGTCTAAAATGAAGATACCTCTTTATTAGCCAACAGAGAGTGAATTTTATGCTATCAGGGACTTTGTTCGTGACACCCTTCCCATGATTCTGTGCAGTGTATCAAAGCACTAGCAGTGAGTCACAGTCTTTCAGAGGAGGCTGGATTCCAAGATTCAGGCGCACACACAATTTCCAGAATTAGCTTTCCCTGGAGTCCACTGCCTCTGCATGCATGTGTACATGTGTGCTCCATAGTATCTGACTCTTTGTGACCCCATGGACAGTAGCATGTCAGGCTCCTCTGTCCACGGGATTCTCCAGGCAGTGCTGGAGTGGGATGCCATTTCCTCCTCCAGGGTATCTTCCTGACCCAAGAATCGAACCCACGTCTCTTGTGTCTCCTGTATTGGCAGGCAGACTTTTTGTCACTGCACAACCCGGGAAGCCTCTCATTGCCTATGAGAATGCTTAATGACTTGAAAAGCCACCATGAAGTAGGATTTGTGCTTTCCCAAAAGAGGCTTCTAATTGACTTCCTGATAACCAATCTACTGGTAAATGAGGACATGCTAGAAAAATCAAGGATAGTCTAACTTTTTAATACTGGTCACTGCACATAAGGCTTCCCAGGTGGCGCTAGTGGTAAAGAACCTGCCTGCTGATACAGGAAACAGAAGAGATGCCGGCTGGATCTCTGGGTGGGGAGGATCCCCTGGAGGATGGCATGGCTACAGTCCATGGGGTCACAAAGAGTCAGACATGACTGAAGCAACTTAGCACTACACGCAGCACACTGAAGATAAGGGGGATACAAATTTGGGAATGACTGATGTGGAAATTCCACAGTGAACACTGAGAGATGGAAACAGAACTGGGTACATCTTTTTAAGGCAATGGCACCCCACTCCAGTACTCTTGCCTGGAAAATCCCATGGGTGGAGGAGCCTGGTAGGCTGTAGTCCATGGGGTTGCGAAGAGTCAGACCCGACTGAGCGACTTCCCTTTCACTGTCATGCACTGGAGAAGGAAATGGCAACCCACTCCAGTGTTCTTGCCTGGATAATCCCAGGGACAGGGGAGCCTGGTAGGCTACCGTCTGTGGGGTCGCACAGAGTCAGACGTGACTGAAGTGACTTAGCAGCAGCAGCAGCAGCAGATGGCATTTAAATAAATAACTACAGTTTATGGCAAAAATGGGAGGGCCTTGGAAGATGCAGGTGAAAATTCCAAAAGTATGTTCAAAATGAACCAGTACTACTTGAGTCTACAGCCTCTCAGGCTAGTCTCCTATCCTAACCTAACACAGTGTTCACACGTCCTTTATGCTAGGTAACAAAAGGTGGCAATTTTAATGGACTGGGGCTTCCTGTGACCACTGGCAGGGTACAGGGTATAAAGATACTGCTGTTCTAAGAATGTTGCATATTTACAAGTATCCCAAGACATATCAGCCCATGAATTTTATAATAAAGTAAAATTCAAACTTCAAAGGATAGCACTTCTAGTACCATCAATATTTATGGTGCTAAACAACAGCATTTCCTACATTATCACTTAATTGAAGTCACTCAGTCTCCCACCCAGAAGTGGGAATAACTTTGTTCCCTACACACCAGAGAAGTACTACTTGTAACCCCAAGACTAACAAATATTTTCCATCAAAATATCTCCTTTGGCCCCAACTAGCTGCCTTGTTGTCAGGGGGCCTAGTGACAGTCCTCGTGCTCATGCTAAGTCACTTCAGTCAAGTATGACTAGACACACCTTTGTTGATAAAGTAATGTCTCTGCTTTTTAATATGCTATCTAGGTTGGTCATAACTTACCTTCCAAGGAGTAAATGTCTTTTAATTTCATGGCTGCAACCACCATCTGCAGTGATTTTGGAGCCCCCCAAAATAAAGTCAGCCACTATTTCCACTGTTTCTCCATCTACTTGCCATGAAGTGTTAGGACAGGATGCCATGATCTTCGTTTTCTGAATGTTGAGCTTTGAGCCAACTTTTTCATGCTCCTCTTTCACTTTCATCAAGAGGCTCTTTAGTTCTCCACTTTCTGAAGATATTAAGAAGAGGTGGCAAGAATACACAGAAGAACAGTACAAAACAGATCTTCATGACCAAGATAATCACGATGGTGTGATCACTCACCTAGAGCCAGACATCTTGGAATGTGAAGTCAAGTGGGCCTTAGAAAGCATCACTATGAACAAAGCTAGTGGAGGTGATGGAATTCCAATTGAGCTATTTCAAATCCTGAAAGATGATGCTGTGAAAAGGCTGCACTCAATATGCCAGCAAATTTGGAAAACTCGGCAGTGGCCGCAGGACTGGAAAAGGTCAGTATTCATTCCAATCCCTAAGAAAGGCAATGTCAAAGAATGCTCAAACTACTGCACAATTGCATTCATCTCACATTCTAGTAAAGTAATGCTCAAAATTCTCCAAGCCAGGCTTCAGCAATATGTGAACTGTGAACTTCCAGATGCTCAAGCTGGTTTTAGAAAAGGCAGAGGAACCAGAGATCAATTGCCAACGTCCGCTGGATCATCGAAAAAGCCAGAGAATTCCAGAAAAATATCTATTTCTGCTTTATTGACTGTACCAAAGCCTTTGACTGTGTGGATCACAATAAACTGTGCAAAATTCTGAAAGAGATGGGAATACCAGACCACCTGACCTGCTTCTTGAGAAACCTGTATGCAGGTCAGGAAGCAACTGTTAGATCTGGACATGAAACAGACTGGTTCCAAATAGGAAAAGGAGGACATCAAGGCTGTATATTGTCACCCTGCTTATTTAACTTACATGCAGAGTACATCATGGGAAATGCTGAGCTTAAAGAAGCACAGGCTGGAATCAAGATTGCTGGGAGAAACATCAATAACCTCAGATATGCAGATGACACCACCCTTATGGCAGAAAGTGAAGAAGAACTAAAGAGCCTCTTGATAAAAGTGAAAGAGGAAAGTGACAGTGCCTAGGGCATGTCATTGACCTTGCAGATTGAGGATCAAGGTTTAGTTGAATTTGACTTGTCATCTTGAACTCATTTTATTTTAATCAGTTTATGTTTTGACCTTGGGCTATGTCATTCTTTCAAAGTTGTGCCCTGCCCCCTTCCCTCCTGTTTCATGCTCTTCTCCTGAGCCCAGTCCAGGGCACAATTCCTCTACAATCTTCTGGAGGGACAACCAGAAAATAGCTGGCCTTTGGAAGGGAAATACTGTGTAATATCCAATCCTCTAGATACTCGGGCCTTCATCATCCATGTTTCCTACAACTTGTGCAACAACAGCTTTTCTCAGGGAACCTGCTAGGGCGGGTGACAGATACCTGCTAGAAGTTCATCTGTTGGTGGCATCCCTTCAAGGGCAATTGGGCCTCCAGGGATAATGTTTGCCACTTTGGGAGTTAGTCCTGCAGGCCATTTGGGCCCAAACCCTTACCACCCTTCTCCCAAAGTTACAAACATACCCCTGGATCAAATCTCCCCTCCACTTTAATGAAACATCTGATCTGTTGCCTCTTATCAATTTATTCTTAAGCCACTATCTAACCCCTACAACCAGGCAACATCACTCTACCTCGATTATTATTAAAATACTCTAATGCCCCTAATAGGACAAGATAACCCACTCCTTTGTCATTACTTCTGCTATTACCTAAAGTGGGTCTGTGACAATGAAATGTTTACCATTGGAAACACCCTAAACTGCTCTTATGGAGGACTAGGGGAGGAAATCAGTGACATACATTCCCTCAGAGCAATAAGAGGATAAGGCTTATGGCTGTTTCACCAGGTTCCCAGTCTCAGGGCACTGGATTGCTTACATCATGATATCTATTCCCATCTGCATTAGACAGACCAGCGATGAGTTAAGATTGGTGGTGGTGGTTTAGTCAGTCGTGTCTGACTGTTGTGAACCCATGGACTGTAGCCCACCAGGCTCCCCTGTCCATGGGATTTTCCAGGCAAGAATACTGGAGTAGATTGCCATTTCCTTATCCAGGGGATCTCAGGTTTCCTGCATTGCAGGCGGATTCTTTACTGACTGAGCTATGAGGGAAGCCCAAGTTAAGATTAAAACCCCTTAATCCTACCCAGCACTGGACATGCTGGAGACCTTTGGGACACCCAACTCCAGCCTGGGGATCCCAGGAGATCAACCTGCCTTGACCTGTCTAGGGATCTAGTCCCCAGGAGGTTGTCATGCCTCAGCCTGCTCAGGGGATCTGCCAGTTCAGGGGTCCCAGGAGGTTGACATGTCTTGACCTGCCCAGGGACCCAATTCTCAGGAGGCCAACCTGCCCCAACCTGCCTGGGGATTCGATCTCCAGGAGGCTGTCATGCCTCAACCTGCCTGGGGAGCTGCACCCTGATCTGGGGACGCCTGGTTCTCAAGTTGCAATGGTACATGGTAGGTAAGTCTTTGAAAAGATTCACCCCTAAGGAAATCCACCCATGGAAATAGAAGGAAGTCCATTAGTTATGGGACTGTGCCCGGTCTCAGCACTAACTCAGGAGTCCAACGAGAACCCCATTGCCTTTCTGGAAAATCTAAAAGAGGCCCTCCAAAAGTTTACCAATCTGGACTTGAATTCTTATGAGGGACAGATGATTTTAAAGGACAAATTCCTGTCTCAATGTGCACCAGACATCAGGATAAAGTTACAACAGCTACAGCAGCAGGACCTTGCTGCCTGTTTACATGAGCTGGTCCAGAGAGCCACCAATACCTTTTATAATAGAGAACAGGAGAGGGAGGCCAAGGTGCAGGAAAGGGAGAAAAGGAAAGAGACAAGGCATGCCCAGATGTTGGTCATCCTCCAGGGAAACTCTATGGCATACCCCGAGTCTTTAAGGCAAGAGGCAAATGTCTAACCTGTAGACACATGGGACATTGGGCCAAAGAGTGTCCAAACCATGACAGTTCAGTTCAGTTCAGTTCAGTCACTCAGTCATGTCCGACTCTTTGCGACCCCATGAATCACAGCACGCCAGGCCTCCCTGTCCATCACCAACTCCTGGAGTTCACTCAGACTCATGTCCATCGAGTCCGTGATGTCATCCAGCCATCTCATCCTCGTTCGTCCCCTTCTCCTCCTGCCCCCAATCTCTCCCAGCATCAGAGTCTTTTCCAATGAGTCAACTCTTCGCATGAGATGGCCAAAGTACTGGAGCTTCAGCTTTAGCATCATTCCTTCCAAAGAAATCCCAGGGTTGATCTCCTTCAGAATGGACTGGTTGGATCTCCTTGCAGTCCAAGGGACTCTCAAGAGTCTTCTCCAACACCTCAGTTCAAAAGCATCAATTCTTCGGCGCTCAGCCTTCTTCACAGTCCAACTCTCACATCCATACATGACTACTGGAAAAACCATAGCCTTGACTAGACGGACCTTAGTCGGCAAAGTAATGTCTCTGCTTTGGAATACTATCTAGGTTGGTCATAACTTTTCTTCCAAGGAGTAAGCGTCTTTTAATTTCATGGCTACAATCACCATCTGCAGTGATTTTGGAGCCCAAACAGATAATGTCTGACACTGTTTCCACTGTTTCCCCATCTATTTGCCATGAAGTGATGGGACCAGATGTCATGATCTTCGTTTTCTGAATGTTGAGCTTTAAGCCAACTTTTTCACTCTCCACTTTCACTTTCATCAAGAGGCTTTTGAGTTCCTCTTCACTTTCTGCCATAAGGGTGGTGTCATCTGCATATCTGAGGTTATTGATATTTCTCCCGGAAAACTTGATTCCAGCTTGTGCTTGTTCCAGAGCAGCGTTTCTCATGAAGTACTCTGCATATCAGTTAAATAAGCAGGGTAACAATATACAGCCTTGACGCACTCCTTTCCCTATTTGGAACCAGTCTATTATTCCATGTCCAGTTCTAACTGTTGCTTCCTGACCTGCATATAGGTTTCTCAAGAGGCAGGTGAGGTGGTCTGGTATTCCCATCTCTTTCAGAATTGTCCACAGTTTATCATGATCCAACAGTCAAAGCCTTTGGCATAGTCAATAATGCAGAAATAGATGTTTTCTGGAACTCTCTTGCTTTTTCCATGATCCAACGGATGTTGGCAATTTGATCTCTGGTTCCTCCGCCTTATCTAAAACCAGCTTGAGCATCTGGAAGTTCACGGTTCATGTATGGCTTGGAGAATTTTAAGCATTACTTTACAAACCATGACAAGTGTCCTAAAATGGTTTTCTACAAATTCCATCAGTTGGGACATTGGGCGGCACTCTGCCCTAGGGACCCAAAAGCCTCAAGGTCAAGCGCCAAGCCTTCTCTCATGATAGTTTGACAGGACTGAAGCAGCCTACTCCAGCCAGCCTGCCTGTCACAGATAACCATCATGGGACTGGAGCCAAGGGTGCAACTGGATGTGGCAGGTAGGTCCAAGAATTTCCTGGTTGATACAGGGGCTACCTACTCTGTCCTGACCTCCTACCCCAGAGTTTTCTCCTCCCAAACCTGTACTATTTTGGGTGTTACAGAAAAAACAATTACAAAAATATTCACTTGAGCACTTCTTTGTTGCTGGGATGGATAGATATTTTCCCACCAGTTTCTGGTGGTCCCTGGGTGTTCTACTCCCTTATTGGGAAGAGATCTTTCCCTGCCTTTGAAATTTTGCAGCTATTGCAGTCCTGATAGAAGATGCTTTAAAACTCTCTCTTAGGGGCAAACTAAATTTTTTATCAGCCACCAAGTGAAACAACTCCTGAATGGGAGAGGCCATTTATGGATGTCTGATCAAAGAATCCTCAGATATCAAGTAGTGCTGATGGAAAATCCAGGCCTGACTTTATCCCCTTGTGAGGTTCTTAACCCTGCCACCCTCATGCCTATCCCTGAGGGCTCTCTCCCCTTTCACTCTTGCCTAGAAACCCTGGACCCCGGACAAAACCACGAGAGCGGTTGTCAGAAGATCCTCTGATCCTGAGGAAATCTGGTACACCGATGGAAGCAGCTTTGTCTTAGATAGAAAAAGAAGAGCTGGATATGCAGTAGTCTCCAATTTTGAGGTCATAGAGTCTAAACCTTTGCTACCAGGTACTTCAGCAAAATTAGCTGAGCTCATGACCCTGACTCGAGCTTTAGAGCTGGGAAAAGGAAAAAGAGTAGCCGTCTACACTGACTCCAAGCATGCGTTTGTGGTGCTACATGCACATGCTGCTATTTGGAAAGAAAGGGGCCACTTGACCACCCGAGGGTCCCCAATCAAATATGGTGATCGAATTCTTAGACTTTTGGAGGCAGTTCATCTGCTCACTGAGGTTTCAGTCTCCTACTGTTCAGTTCAGTTCAGTTCAGTTCAGTCACTCAGTCATGTCCGACTCTTTGCGACCCTATGAATCGCAGCACACCAGGCCTCTCTGTCCATCACCAACTCCCGGGGTTCACTCAGATTCACGTCCATCGAGTCAGTGATGCCATCCAGCCATCTCATCCTCGTTCGTCCCCTTCTCCTCCTGCCCCCAATCCCTCCCAGCATCAGAGTCTTTTCCAATGAATCAACTCTTCGCATCAGGTGGCCAAAGTGCTGGAGTTTCAGCTTTAGCATCATTTCTTCCAAAGAAATCCCAGGGCTGATCTCCTTCAGAATGGACTGGTTGGATCTCCTACTGTAAAAGGCACCAAAATGGGAGTACAGAAGTGGCATGAGGGAACCAAGCAGCCCATCAGGCAGCTAAGAAAGCAGCATTACAGAACAATGACCTAATAGGGATTGCCACCTTAGTTCCACAGACAAATTTGCCAGAAGCTCCATATACTGAAGGTGAGACTCTTAAAGCTAAGGCTTTCAAGAAGATCATTTATATGGGGTGGTTCCACAAGGAGGGACTCGTTTTTCTGCCTGGGAACCTCCAAGGGAAGTTGATTAACTCCTAACATGCCACCATTCATTTAGGGGAAAAGGCCCTCCAAAGATTACTAAGAAGGTCCTTCAGAGGAATAGGCCTCCAAATGCCTATAAGGCAAGTGGTCTTCTCTTGTCCCACTTTCCAATTAAACAACCTCCAAGGAGCTCAAAGACCCCAGCTGGCCCAATGATGTGGGGCCTACCCAGGAGAGGATTGGCAGATGGACTTCACCCAGATGCCAGTTTCTCCAGGGTATAAATACCTATTAGTCATGACACATAAATTCATAGGATTGATTGAAGGCTTTCCCACCAGCTTGAGAAGGCTGAGGAAGTGGTAAAAAAAAATTGCTCCATGAAATCATTCTGAAATTTGGTCTGCCCAGGTCATTACGAAGTGACAATGGGACATCATTTACTCCTAAGATCACCCAAGGGTCTCTAAAGCATTGGGCATTACTTATTATCTCCATTGTGCCTGGAGGCCTCAGTCTTCAGGAAAAGTAGAAAGAGCCAACCAATTCTTAAAATGAGTGATAAGAAAGATAACCCAGGAGACCTCCCTGGGATGGAAGGAGGCTTTACCAATAGCTCTCCTCTGGACCTGTATTGCCCCTAAGGAACAGGTTGGTCTCAGTCCTTATGAGATGCTATATGGGAGACCTTTTGTTTATGTCAATGACCTCTTCTTAGATCCAGAGGCTCAGACCCTCCGGTCTTATACCATGGCCATTGGGCAATTCCAACAGGATAAACGCTTGTGGGGTGTCAACCAGGACCCAAAAGATTCTAAAGAGCCACCACTATGTGCTCCAGGGACTCAAGTCCTAATTAAAGTCTGGAAAGATGGGTCCCCAAAGGCTCAACTCCAGCCCACGTGGAAGGGCCTTACCCTGTAATACTTTCTACCCTCACAGCTGTCAAGGTTCCAGGACATGACTCCTGGATTCACTACTCACGAGTCAAGCCATGGAAGAAGACAGAAGAGGACACTCAATACACCTGTGAGCCCCTGGGAGATCTCAGATACCAGTTCAGAACTACAGATGAGTGCCATTCTAACGAACACCACCAAAATTAAATTTCTGGGATACGATTTCTCAGGATAGCTCTAAAGAGCCAACACAGCTTGGCAGGGGTTGCACTCCAAAACAGACAAGAGAGAGATCTCCTGATCCTTGAATAAGGAGGGACTTGAGCCATCTTGAATGAGATGTGTTATTTCTGGATAAATACCTCCAGCTAAGTTAAAGTCTCACAGTCCTCAAGAAAAACATTCAGACCCTACAGGATCTCAAAGAAAAAGCTGGAGAGTTCTCAGGGTGGCTACAATCTCTTTGGGGGATCCTCCTGGTGATGGGAAATTTGGAGTTGGCTAATGCCCCTAGTAGTCCCTGTCATCACCATATTGATGCTGCTTATGATTGCTCCATGTATTATCAACTGTTTGACCTGTTTTTTTTCTGCCCAGGTCAACATGCTACAACATGCAGCGCCAGTTGAACAAGGATATATAAAACTACAGCCGACCACAGAAAATATCACTCACCCTTAGATGGACACCCTTATAAGGACTCAGGCTTGAGACTAGCAAGAGGGGGAGGCCCAAGTCCCCTTGCCATCCCAGCAGGAAGTAGCCAGAGAGACCTTAATACCCCTATTTCCAAAGAATTGGGCCTCCCATCTCTTGAGGGGGGAATGTTAGGTAGTTAGAATAGGAAAAGGGAGTTCAAAATGGCGGTGGCTAAAAGACAAAGAAGGGGAAAGCCCGTGAAAATAGAACAAAGGAAGGTCCGAGGACCAGAGTGAGGACCTCAGGTAAAACAAACAGTTCTCCTTGCTAGCCCAGTTTACATGGGGCAGGCTCAGGGGGAGGAGAAAAAAAACATATAAAAAGAGGAGCCAAAATTGAGCGAGGGGCTTCTCTTTGCATCTTTTGGGTCACCCTGCCCTCATGCCTCAAGGATGCATTTTCCTTTACTTTCTAAATGAAACTGAGCTGTAACATGGGGTTGTATAACACTGGTCTGTCCAAGGGCTATAACACTGTTAACACAAGCTGTAACACTGAAGTCTGTCACTTCAAATTTTTGCTGTGACGAGACAGAACCAAGGAAGTTACACACTCCCCCGACACACTGGTCTCGTGAAAGCCTACTGATAAGTCAATTAATACGCCCTATCACTCATCGGATGGACACGACTGAGCAACTGAACTGAACTGAACTGATCACTCATCGGACATATACAGCTATGCTAGAATCCTCTTAGCCCCTGATTTGATGTATTTTACTGTAATGTAATAAATGAATGATTAATAGCCCTTTTGGACTTCCACTCTCTCATTCCCTCCATGACTTCCTCCAACTTCTGTTTTTATTTCTAGGTCAATTACTAAAATGAACTGTTCTTATGTTTTAGGTCCCTCCCATTCCCTGCCCCACCCCACCCCCCACCCCCCATCTCCCCCGCCCCCCGCCCCATCCAAAGCCAAATTTAATAGTCCCGCACTTGCACACTTTGTCACCCTGAAGTCTGTTTCCTATTGAAACAATGTGGTGGCAGTTTTTGACTCAACAAAATGGGTAGTGTGTCATAAAATAACTTTAAATGAGAGGTAGAGATCTGTGTACTCATCATTCCTCCATTTATGAGGGGTGCTGTGACCTTTGGAAATTTACTCAATTTTCCCCGTTATGATTTTATAAAATACAAATTGTGATGGACATGATTTCATAATGTCATAGGAATATATATCTATGTTTATAAAATCTGTTATAATACTTTAAGTAATTTAAATAATTTAAAATTTCTCCACTTAAATGATTAATTTTCAAATTACAGACATCTCAATTATCCCAATGGTTTCACCTTTAAAAAATGGACTTTATCTCTTTGAAACTACAGATTTTATTTTGCTTTCCCTAAGTATGTCAAAGTTAGTTTGTGAACAGATAAGTCTTATGAGCTCCAGGGACTATAATCAAAAAACAAAACATTTGCAGTAGGTTGGTATTGAAACCTGCTGTTCTCTTTCCCAGTTTTTCCAATTTAGTTCGAATGTTCAACTGTTTAGCAGGCTCAGATAACTTAATCAATGAAGCTCTTATTTTTGGCATTCTCACATTCCAAATTAAAATTACATTATATTTTTTTTGGGAAAACCCCCCACCAGTACCATCTGTGAATTGAATGGTGTCATTACATCAAAGTACTGCAATTAGAACAATAGGGTAAAATTAATGCCAATGTTAAGTACAGATGTGCCAGATATGATGGGTAGTTGATACACAATTCAAATTGACAACCACGTGCAATGTGGAAAGTATCCAGGCATAACCTCAGATCCAGTTGGCCAATGGATGTCATGATTGCCTCACAGAGAACATATTTAAAAGAGATTTATTTGGCAGTAAGAAAGAGTTAGTTTCAAAAGACTATAGTCTATCCTGGGTTACTCATGCAAAATGTTCATTATCTCAGGGTAAAAATGGGCCCACAGAAGATAATCCAAAGGGAACATAACATTCCATAGCCAAAGAAAAAAATTCCCATTTTTTTCATGAATATAACATTTGGTATTTGCATTACATGGCAGATCATATTGCATTATTAGTCTAATGGTGATTCATTTTCATTTTTTTAGCTGTGACAAGCTATTAGCTTTTGCAGGCAATAGAGTTGTTTTAGTATAGATTAATAGGATAATACATTTTATTATTTAGGTTTATCATCTGCGAGCTCAGATTTTTAGAATGTATAATCATGGTTTAGAATTTCTTTCAGTTTAGGATGTTCTAATGTTGGGTATGAGTGTTAACGCTAAAATGACGGTTTAACTTGCACATCATAAGATGTTTAATCTCTGTCATTATATGTTGATGTGTTTGACAAAATGTGATATTAAAAGAAGAGATGTAAGTTGTTGAAGGTGTCAGAGTATTGATGGTCAGTGGGCTGTCTTGATCAGCTCTTAACTACAAATGGTAAATGGCATTTTTAAAAAAATTTTATAATTTTCTACTGGATCCAGAAATTTTTAGCAACAAATTTAAAACATTTTTTTTGTGTGTGAATAGGCATAATTAACCTATAAGCCTCATAGCAGCAGCCTTTATTTAAACAAATAAATTTCAAAAATGAGACAATATTTATAAAGCAGGGATAGCAGTTGATGGGTCAACAATTATATGGAGATATTGACTAATGTGTTTCTGTTCACAGAGGCTATCTCAAACTGAGGTCAGGGTGATATTTTTCTATAGAACAAAAAATTGCAGTCCAAGAATAATGGCATATCAATGTTCTTTTCTGAAATACCACATTTCCACATTCTTTTCCTTCATTATTGCTCGATTTTCTCAGTATTAAACAAAGTTTAGAATGGAAAAGGGAACATAAAATAATGTAAGCAAAGGAAACCAGGAGGCATATATTCTCATCTTTTCACCACTCGTTACTAATCTCAAACTTTATCAAAAGTTGCTTTGTAAGCACTAGTAGAATACATTATAGCCTATATTTCTTAATATTTCCCCCAGTCAAATGCCACAGAAGCCAATGGCAACCCACTCCAGTACTCTTGCCTAGAAAATCCCATGGATGGAGGAGCCTGATAAGCTGCAGTCCATGAGGTGGAAGAGTCAGACACAACTGAGCGACTTCACTTTCACTTTTCACTTTCATGCATTGGATAAAGAAATGGCAACCCACTCCAGTGTTCTTGCCTGGAGAATCCCAGGGACGGCAGAGCCTGGTGGGCTGCTGTCCATGGGGTCGCACAGTTGTACATGACTGAAGCGACTTAGCAGCAGCAGCAGCAGTCAAATACAGTTTTCTAAATAACAAAAGTAGGTTCATTTTTAATAACTTAGAATAATAGATACTTGTTGAGAACATAGTATATACAAGGAGTTGTAGATAAACAATGTTGACTAAAACTGCTCTCAGTATGATTATCATTTTATAAGAGGTCCCAAATAACTGCAGGCAAAGCAAGAATGAAAGAAATCACTTAAGAGAGGTAAAGAGCTTTAAGGAGGGAAAAGTTGCTTTAGGTTAGAGTCATCAGGACCCTACACAGTAGAGGAGACAGTATTGGCTGAATAGATGGAGAACCCCTGGTAAATGAAATAGAATGATCAAATCAAGAAAAAAGTTAGAAACCAAGAATCATTTGTTTATTCAACAAGGTGAGACACGGAAGTGGTGTGGATTAAAATGGTGGAGGTAAGGTTCTGACTCAGGAAAGACTGACGGAGGCTGAGAAAAGCCTGCTTATTAAGATGTGAGATGGAAGAACTGAGGAAAAGTTAAGACTGATTGCAATTACAGTTGAAGTGCAACTGAAGCACAGGAAGAAAAGATTATGCTAGAAAGAAAAGACCAGAAGTAAAATTTGTATAAACTTTGTAGGTCCCTGAATACCTTGACTAATCCTGTTTTAGCTTCAGCCAAAAAAGATATTCACAGCTCAGGTTACTGGGAAGAACTCAGTAGAGATGACTTTAAAGACAACCAGAACCATGGACACAAACAATGTCAGGAAAATATTGTTCTCTGCATCCTCTCTTTGACTCTTTTTAGGCTTTCTTCTCTAGAACAACTTGTCCGTTTAGAAGGAAGTTTTAAGCTTACAGCCTTGCAGTACTGATATAAGGGAGGTTTATTTAGCTCATATGTGAACAGTTTAGGGAAAGACAATGAGTGGTCACATAACTATACTTGGATCATTTACTGCAAACCACTGTGAATCATATATTCATCCCTCTGGTCAATGGGCAGCCCACATTCCATTACAGAAGCACCCACCGAGTATAAATGAGTATTTTCCAGAAGAATGGGGCAGGGGAAGGGGAAGACAAATATTAATTCTTAAAGCTAAGTGAGACTTCGGTTGATATACAAGCACATTATATATGCATTATATAAAATGCACTTGTATATATCATGTATACAATAAGATATAAGATATAAGATATAAGATATATATATCCTATATATCATGCATTGTTGTTCAGTCACTAAGTCGTGTCCAACTCTTTATGACCCCGTGGACTGAAGCAAACCAGCCTTCCCTGTCCTTCACTATCTCCCTAAATTTGTTCAAATTCATGTCCATTGAGTTGGTGGTGTTATCTAACCATCTCATCCTCTGCTGCCATCTTCTCCTTTTGCCTTCAATCTTTCCCAGCATCTGGGTCTTTTCCAATGAGTCAGCTCTTCTGATCAGGTGGCCAAAGTATTGGAGCTTCAGCTTCAACATCAGTCCTTCCAATGTATACTCAGGGTTGATTTCCTTTAGGATTCCTGGTTTGGTTTCCTTGCTGCCTAAGGGACTCTCAAGAGTCTTCTCCAGGACCACAATTCAAAAGCATCAATTCTTTGGCACTCAGCCTTTCTTATGGTCCAACTGTCACATCTGTACATGACTACTGGAAAAACTATAGCTTTGACTATATGGACCTTTGTTAACAAAGTGATGTCTTTGATTTTTAATGCATTGTCTAGGTTTGTCATAGCTTTCCTTCTAAGGAGCAAGTGTCTTTTAATTTCATGGCTGCTGTTACCCTCTGTCTACAAGCCTTTTATTGTCTTTGCTCCTTCCATCTAAAGATAATCCCTGAAATAGATCACAATATTGCTCATTCACTTGAAGAAACTGCTCTAGCAAGTCTCTTCATTCTCTTCCATCATCAATTTTGTCCTGTCTGTGAGATCTTTCCCATCAGCATTATTCTTCAATCTTATAAACAAAACTTTCTCTTGACCGCGTATTCCCCATCAGCTACTGCCCTTTTATGCTGTTCCCTTTAAAGACAAAATTTCTTAAAACAATTATCTTTCCTCTAACTTCAGTTTCTCAGATTTTATTCTCTCTTAAGCCTGCTCCACTCAGATTTCTGTCCTTCACCAAACTTAGCGGTTTCACCAATGATCTTCATATTGATATATTCATTGAACAATTCTTAGACCTCATCTTATTTGACCACATGGTAATATTTACTATGTCACCCTCTCTTTCTTACTACTTTTGCCTTGTATTTCAAGGCATATTGAATTTTCAACTTAGAATGTTTTGTCAGTCTCCTTTGATAGCTCCTGCTTATTGTCAGTTACTTATTTGGGGGAGCCCAGTGTCTCCAACCTTGATCCTCTTTTTCTTCTCTAACTTTACTCCCTTGATGATCTCGTCAAGTCTCATGACTTTAAACTCCTCTGCCAGCATTAAAATTTACATTTTTAGCTATTATCTATTCTCTGAATTCTAGACCCATTTGTCACACTGCCTACTCAACATCTCTATGTAGATGCCCAAGATGTATTAAATTAACATGTACTTACTTAAACTATTTAATCTTCTATCCCCAAACCTACTTACCCACTGTTATGGGCTCAATTGTGTCCCTGCCCCCACACCCTCAATGCCGATTCAGATGTAGAAGACTTAACCTCTGATACTTCTGAATGTGACTGTATTTGGAGATAGGACTTTTAAGACATTGTTGTTAGTCGCTCAGTCATGTCTGACTCTTTGCGACCCCATGGACTGTAGCACATCAGGTTTCCTGTACTTCATCTTCTCCCAGACCTCGCTCAAACTCAAGTCCATTGACTTGGTGATGCTATCCAACCATCTCATCCTCTGTCACCCTCTTCTCCTGTCTTCAATCTTTCCCAGTATCAGTTTTTTATAAGGAATTGGCTCTTTGCATCAGGTGGCCAAAGTATTGGAGCTTCAGCTTCAGTGTCAATCCTTCCAATTAATCTTCAGGACTGATTTCCTTTACAATTTACTGGTTTCATCTTGCAGTCCAAGGGAATCTCAAGAGTCTTCTCCAACACCACAATTCAAAAGCATTAATTCTTTGGTGCTCAGCTTTCTTAATGGTCCAACTCTCACATCCATACATGACTATTGGAAGAACCATAGCTTTGACTAGACAGACTTTTGCTGGGAAAGTAATGTCTCTGTTTTTTAATATGCTGTCTAGGTTTGTCATAGTTTTTCTCCCAAGGAGCTAGTGTCTTTTAATTCCGCGGCTGCAGTCAACATCTGCAGTGATTTTGTAGCCCCCCAAAATAAATTCTGCCATTGTTGATAATTAAGGTAAAATGAAGTTTGGGTGGACCCTAATCCAATGTAACTGATGTCCTTATAAGAAGAGATTAGGACACACAGAGAGACACCAGACATGTGTGCAAAGAACGATCATGTGAACACATAGAAAGAATGCAACTATCTGCAAGCCAAGGAGAGATGCTTCAGAAGAAACCAAACTGGGACACCCACATCTCAGATGGCCAGCCACCAGAACTGTGAGAATATAATCTTCTGCTGTTTAAATTCAGTCTCCTAAGTCAGTTCATTCTAACTATTCTTTTTGCCCATGCCAAACACTTTGGAGTTTTCCTAGATACTTTTTTCCTTTCACATTCTATGTTCTGTCCATCCAGAAATCCCATTATGTCTAAATTCAGAGCAGAATCTCTACTTCTCAGTAGCTTTTTTATGACCTTCTTGGTTCAGACCATCATCCACTCTTGACTTGATTACTGTTATGGCCTTTTAACTGGTTATCTCACTTATATCCTCATCCCCTTGCAGTCTATTCTTCACACCTCAGGGGACTGGTACTTTAAAAAGTAAGTCTGATAAACAGCAAATTGGAAGTGGTGCAGGGGAAATTATGATGAAGGTAGTAAAAAGGCATAAAATTCCATTTATAAGAAAAATAAGTACTACCAAGTGCATGAATGCTCAGTTGTGCCCAATTCTTTGCAACTCCATGGACTGTAGAATGCCAGGCTCCTCTCTCTCTCCATGGGATTTCCCAGGCAAGAATACTGGAGTGGGTTGCCTTCTCCTTCTCACGGGGATCTTCCTGACTGAGGCATCAAACCTGTGTCTTCTGCACTTCCTGCAGATTCTTTTACCACTGACCCACCTGGGTAGCCCTTTGCTCCCAAATAAGTTCTATAAAGATAACTAACATTGCTGTGTGGTGCATGTGAAAGCTGTTAAGAGAGTAAACCCTAAAGGTTCTCATTGCAAGGAAAAAAAAATTTTATTTCTTTAATATTATACTTATATGAGATGATGAGTATTCACTAAATTTATGATAGTAATCATTCCAAAATGTACATAAGTCAAATTATTACATATTTTAAAAACATACACAGTGTTATATGTCAATTATATCTCAACTGGAAGAAAACAATGTCAATTCTCTGCTCAAAGTCTTGTATTGACTTTAGGTCCCCATTTTTACTCAGAGCAGTAGTCAAAACCTTTACACTTGCCATCAAGCCCTAGAATATCAGTAACCACCACCTTTTACACTTCTGACTTCATTTTCTGCTGTGTTCCCTTTTACTCAATCTGTTCCAACACAGGTGGCATTTTTGCTAATCCATGAACACTCTAGGCATGTGCTAGCCTTAGGGCTTTCACTACATGTTGTACTATCTAAAATGCTCTTCTTCCAAAATGTTTTATCCTCCCTCATTTTCTTTAAGTCTTTGCTCAAATGCCACCTCAGTGAGACCTCCTACCTTACATTATTCTCTCACCCTATATTATTCCTCCTATCACCTATAGTACCAGTCCAACTTATATTGCTGTTTGTTTCCCTCTTTTGCACTATGTAATTTTTTACTTACAATATTTTAAAACTTGTCTTTTTATATTCCTCCTCTGGAACAGCTCTGGTGGCACAGATGGAAAAGAATCTGCCTGCAATGCAGGAAACCAGGGTTCGATCCCAGGGTCAGGAAGATCCCATGGAGAAGAGACTGGCAACCCACTCCAATATTCTTGCCTGGAGAATTCCATGGACAGTAGAGCCTGGCAGGCTACTGTCTACGGCATTGCAAAGAGTCAGACACGACTGAGTGAATAACATTTTCACTTTCTAGAACACAAGCTCCACCAGAGCCACAATTTTTCATCTCTTTTGTTCAGCAATTGCCCTGAAAGATGCCTGTCACATCTGTTCAGTTCAGTTGCTCAGTTGTGTCCAACTCTTTGCGTCCCCATGGACTGTAGCATGCCAGGCATCCCTGTCTATCACCAACTTCTGGAGCCTACTCAAACTCATGGCCATCGTGTCAGTGATGCCATCCAACCATCTCATCATCTGTTGTCCCCTTCTCCTGCCTTCAATCTTTCCAGCATCAGGGTCTTTTGAGATGAGTCAGTTCTTTGCATCAGGTGGCCAAAGTATTGGAGTTTCAGCTTCAGCATCAGTCCTTCCAGTGAATATTCAGGACTGATTTCCTTTAGGATGGACTGATTTGATCTCCTTGCAATCCGAGGGACACTCAAGAGTCTTCTCCAACATTACAGTTCAAAACCATCAATTCTTCAGCATTCAGCTTTCTTTATAATCCAACTCTCACAACCATACATGACTATTGAAAAAACCATACCTTTGACTAGATAGACCTTTGTTGGTAAAGTAATGCTCTCTAGCAAAATATGCTGTCTAGGTTGATCATAGCTTTTCTCCAAAGGAGCAAGCATCTTTTCATTTCATGGCTGTAGTCACCATCTTTAGGGATTTTGGAGCCCACCAAAAATAAAGTCCCTCACTGTTTCCATTGTTTCCCTATCTATTTTCTTTGAAATGATGGGACCAGATGCCATGATCTTAGTTTTCTGAATGTTGAGTTTTAAACCAACTTTTTCACTCTCCTCTTTCACTTTCATCAAGAGGGTCTTTAGTTCTTCACTTTCTGCCATAAGGGTGATGTCATCTGCATATCTGAAGTTATTGATATTTCTCCCAGCAATCTTGATTTCAGCTTGTGATTCTTCCAGCCTGGCATCTCTCATGATGTACTCTGCATATAAGTTAAATAAGCAGGGTGATAGTATATAGCTTTGATGTACTCCTTTCCCATTTTGGAGCCAGTCTGTTGTTCCATATCCAGGTCTAATTGTTGCTTCTTGACCTGCATATAGATTTCTCAGGAGGCAGATCAAGTGGTCTGGTATTCCATCTCTTGAAGAATTTTCCATAGTTTGTTGTGATCCACACAATCAAATTCTTTGGCATAGTCAATAAAGCAGAAGTAGATGTTTTCCTGGAATTCTATTCTTTTTTCAATCATCCAACAGATGTTGTAAATTTGATCTCTGGTTCCTCTGCCTTTTTAAAATCCAGCTTGAACATCTGGAAGTTCATGGTTCAGGTACTGTTGAAAGCTGACTTAGAGAATTTTGAGCATTACTTTGCTAGGGTGTGAGATGAGTGCAATTGTGTATAGTTTGAACATTCTTTGGCATTGCCTTTCTTTGGGATTGGAATGAAAACTGATCTTTTCCAGTCCTGTGGCCACTGATGAGTTTTCCAAATTTACTGGCATGTTAAGAGCAGCACTTTCACAACATCATCTTTTCGGATTTGAAATAGCTCAACTGGAATTCCATCACCTCCACTTGCTTTGTTTGTAGTGGGCTTCCTAAGGCCCAGTTGACTTCACATTTCAGGATGTCTGGCTCTAGTGAGTGATCACACCATCATGGTTATCTGGGTTATGAAGATCTTGTTTAGTTCTTCTACGTATTCTTGCCACCTCTTCTTAATATCTTCTGCTTCTGTTAGGTCTATTCCATTTCTGTCCTTTATTGTGCCCATCTTTGTATGAAATTTTCCCTTGGTATCTCTAATTTCACATAGTAGGTGATTAATATATTTATATCTTGTAGACTAAATAAGTGAATTGAATATACGATATAAACAGATGTTAATTAAACAACACCAAGCTTGAGACATAAAACATTGTTAACACTTTGAAGCCCTCCATGTACTCTTTACACTCACTTTCCTCTCTACTTCCAGGACATGAACACAAGCAGAGTTTTGTATTGATCATTTCCTTGAACATCTTCATAGTGTACTACCACATATGTAGATATGTCTAGATAAGATGCATCCTTTATTTTACACGCATTTTAAATCGAAAACATGTATCTTACTTTCTCTTTTGCTCAATATTGTATGTTTCATCTGTGTTGATATTAGTGGCGGAGTTTATTCATATATTTTAATACTGTATTTTTCTACTAAATGAATTCATTACAATTTTAAAAGTCTTAGGTATTTGACTTATTTTTTGTGTTTGTACATATCTGTTGGTACATATATGCAATAAGAATTTTTCTAGATTATTTCATAAGGAATGGGATTGGCTGGTCCAAGATTTTCCTGTAAGCTATAAGACAGATTCATTAAGTTTTTATCTTTTCATTAAGAGAATAGTATTGAGAGAGCTGCCTTTTTCTGGTTTAAAGTTTAGTTTTCCTGCCATATATGGATGAAAGGTTCTAGCAAAAGTTTATATCCTGATATTGACAAATAACCTCATTCCTGTTTCCCATTTTGTTACCTGATCAGATTCATTTTCTCTTCATTTTAGTTGAACTTATTTTCCTTTAAATCTAGCAATGCATTATCAATGTTGTTTATTGACTCTTACCCAGCGAGTGTTTTTTCAGGATACCTTGTCTGCCATATTGTAAGAAGCAGCAGGAAGCTTAAACTTTCATACTTAATTTAAAAACTGTCACATATTGGTACTTTTGGTGTTGTTATTTAGGATATAGTAAATGTTATATAATAACAACTGTGTTTTGGAATATTAACTTGACAATAGCAGCTGGCATCAAGGAGCTATTGATAATGAAAGGTGATTTTTTTAATATATCTAGTACTATAGTAGAAATTATCAGATCATCTGAGTAAAAGAAGGATGTTTTATTAAATGGTGTTGCGACAAACAGACAACCATTTGTATAAAAATAAAATTGGATTTATGCCTCACACTATACACAAAAATAAACTCTGAATGCATAGGAGATCTGAATATAAAATATTAAAACCATACAAGCTTTTCTGCTATATTTTCTAGTAGGTGAATTTCTTTAGAACCTGATGAGAGAGAAAAAGCTCTCTAACTATGACTCAAAATCCAGTTATTCTGTAATTAAATATTGGTAAATTTAAATATATAAAAATATTTTTGAATGGAAAATATCATCATAGGCAAATTCAAAAGACAAATTGGTAGAAAACATTTCTAATGTGTGTCACAAATTGAAGGCTAATATTTCTAATATATAATGAGCTCTTTACAAATTGAGAAAATGGAAAATTTAAAAAAAATGATATAAATTTGGGCTTCCCTGGTGGCTCAGATGATAAAAAATTGCCTGCAATGCAGGAGACCTAGGTTCGATCCCTGGGTTGGGGAGATCCCCTGGAGAATGGCAAGTCACTCCAGTATTCTTGCCTGGAGAATTCCATGGACAGAGGAACCTGGTGGGCTACAGTCCATGGGGTCACAAAGAGTCGGACATGACTGAGTGATTAACACTTTCAAACACAAGAATGATTTTCAATTTTACTCACAATAAGAGAAATTCAAATGAAAGCCATTAAGATGCAAGTTTTACATGTTACTTTAGCAAAAATTCAAAAGTTTAGCTCATACTCTGTGGTTGAGTTTGTGAAAAAACCAATACTCCAGTATATTACTGGTGGAAATGCCTACAGAACAAAAATCCCATAATATCTATTATCTAATAAAACTACATTTGCACTTACTTTTGTCCACCAAACCTTAGGTGTTCATCTAGATACTAATGCATCTCCTATTAATGGATATGAAAAACATGCAAGATATTCAGTGCACTACTATAGCAACACTGTCGTTCATTGTTCAGTAGACAAGTCTTCTCTGACTCTTTCAGACCCCAAGGTCTTGAAGCACACCAGGATTCCCTGTCCCTCACCATTTTCCAGAGTGTGCACAAGTTCATGTCCACTGAGTTGGTAACAACATTGCCTTATATTTAACTGCAAATTTTCAGAAACAGTACTGTGTATGAAAGACTAACTTCTCCTGTGTTTCTTGTTCAGTTTCACATTGCTACAACCATCCTCACACTTCTGACACCCCATGAGGTGTTTTCTTCCCCAACACCAAGTAAATCTGAGACATTAGCTGGGTGTCCTAAAATTTAACTCAGTTCTGACACTTGTCTTGACAGCTCCCATAGGTTAAAGGCTCAGCCCCTTGAGATTCCCTCCTACCTACTTCAGAGGCCAATCACTAGTCCAGGTTGTTACCCGTGATTCTGATTATGAGCTATAAATTGGAGGATCCCAAGATCCATTTGGCAGGTTCCATTACTTTGCCAGAGTAAAGGAAAATAGCTTACTTACTGTTTAGTGTCAGTTGCTCAGTCACATCCAACTCTCTGTGACTCCATGGACAGCACCCCCAAAGGCTCCTCTGTCCATGGTATTCTCCAGGCAAGAATACTGGAGTGGGTAGCCATTCCTTTCTACAGAGGATCTTCCTGAACCACCAGTTTATTATAAAAGGATGTGATAAGGACACAGACAAACATTCAGATGGAAGAGATACACAGAGAAAGTTATATTGGAAAGGGTAAGAAAGTCCCATGCCCCCCTGAGGTGCATCTCTCTCCCAGGAAATCCATGTACTCACCAACTTGAAGCTCTCTAGCCACCACACATTTGGTGGCTTTTTATGGAGGTTTCTTCAGGCCACCATATTGCTCATTAACTCTGTTTCTAGCTTCTACCCTCTCCCTGGAGAATGATAGATGGAGCTGAAACGTCCAAGCTTCTATCATGGCTTGGTCTTTCTGGTGACCAGCACCTATCCAAGAACCCACAAGATTCACCTAATTAGACAAAAAGACACTGCTACCATTCAGGACATCCCAAGGGATTTAGGAACTGTATATCAGGAACCAGGGTTTAAGATCAGATATTACAGCAAAATATGTTTCTAGTCCTCATATCACTGAGGGGAATATAAGAGCTTTACTAGCTCTGCACCAGGAACCAGGTATAGAGACCAATATATATTTTCTATTATGTCACAAACCCAAATTCCCATATACAGGACATTGGTTGCATAAACTATGGTACATCTGCCTAATGATATAGAATGAGAAAAATCTCTAGAATTGATATGTATTGATTCCCAGGATCTATATTTCAAGTTAGAAAATCAATATGTGAAATAATATTTCAGTATGTGAGAGCTGGACCATAAAGAAAGCTGAGTGCTGAGGAATTGATGCTTTGGAATTGTGGTGCTGGAGATATTTTGAGAATCCCTTGAACTGCAAGGAGATCAAACCAGTCAATCCTAAAGGAAATCAACTCTGAATATCCATTGGAAGGACTGATGCCGAAGCTGAAGCTCCAATACTTTGGCCACCTGATGAGAAGAGCCAATTCATTGGAAAAGACTCTGATGCTGGGGAAGATTGAAGGCAGGAGAAGAAGGGGACAACAGAGGGTGAGATGGCTGGGTGGCATCACCGACTCAATGGACATGAGTTTGAACAAGCACCGGGAGATGGTGAAGGACAGGGAAGCCTGGCGTGGTGCAGTCCATGTGGTTGCAAAGAGTTGGGCATAGCTGAGCTACTGAAGAAAATGGGGAAAACCACTAGACCATTCAGGTATGACCTAAATCAAATCCCTTATGACTATACAGTGGAAATGAGAAATAGATTTAAGGTACTAGATGTGATAGACAGAGTGCCTGATGAACTATGGATGGAGGTTTGTGACATTGTACAAGAGACAGGAATCAAGACCATCCCAAAGAAAAAGAAATGCAAAAAAGCAAAATGGCTGTCTGAGGAGGCCTTAGAAATAGCTGTGAAAAGAAGAGAAGTGAAAAGCCAAGAAGAAAAGGAAAGATATATCCATTTGAATGCAGAGTTGCAAATAATAGCAAGGAGAGATAAGAAAGACTTCCTCAGTGATCAATGAAAAGAAATAGAGGAAAACAATAGAATGGGAAAGACTAGAGATCTCTTCAAGAAAATTAGAGATACCAAGGGAACATTTCATGCAAAGATGGGCTCAATAAAGGACAGAAATGTTATAGACCTAACAGAAGCAGAAGATATTAAGAAGAGGTGGCAAGAATACACAGAAGAACTGTACAAAACAGATCTTCATGACTCAGATAGTCATGATGGTGTGATCACTCACACTCACCTGGAGCCAGACATCCTGGAATGTGAAGTCAAGTGGGCCTTAGGAAGCATCACTACAAACAAAGCTAGTGGAGGTGATGGAATTCCAGTTGAGCTATTTCAAATCCTAAAACATGATGCTGTGAAAGTGCTGCACTCAATATGCCAGCAAATTTGGAAAACTCAGCAGTGGCCACAGGACTGGATAAGGTCAGTTTTCATTCCAATCCCAAAGAAAGGCAATGCCAAAGAATGCTCACACTACTGCACAATTGCACTCAAGCTACATGCTAGTAAAGTAATGCTCAAAATTCTCCAAGCCAGGCTTCAGCAATACGTGAACTGTGAACTTCCAGATGTTCAAGCTGGTTTTAGAAAAGGCAGAGTAACCAGAGAACCAATTGCCAACATCCGTTGGATTATCAAAAAAGCAAGAGAGTTTCAGAAAAACATCTTCTATATCTGCTTTATTGATTATGCCAAGCCTTTGACTATGTAGATCACAATAAACTATGGAAAATTGTGAAAGAGATCGGAATACCAGACCACCTGACCTGCCTCTTGAGAAGTCAGGAAGGAACAGTTAGAAATGGACATGGAACAGACTGCTTCCAAATAGGCAAAGGAGTTCATCAAGGGTGTATATTGTTACCCTGATTATTTAACTTATATGCAGAGTTCCTCATGAGGAATGCTGGGCTGGAGGAAGCATGAGCTGGAATCAAGATTGTTGGGAGAAATATCAATAACCTCAGATATGCAGATGGCACCACCCTTATGGCAGAAAGTGAAGAAGAACTAAAGAGCCTCTTGATGAAGGTGAAAGAGGAAAGTGAAAAAGTTGACTTAAAGCTCAACATTCAGAAAACTAAGATCATGGCATCTGGTCCCATCACTTCATGGCAAATAGATGGGGAGACAGTGGAAACAATGTCAGACTTTATTTTTTTGGGCTCCAAAATCACTGCAGATGGTGACTGCAGCCATGAAATTAAAAGATGCTTACTCCTTGGAAGGAAAGTTATGACCAACCTAGACAGCATATTAAAAAGCAGAGACATTACTTTGTTAACAAAGGTCCATCTAGTGAAGGCTATGGTTTTTCCTGTGGTCATGTATGGATGTGAGAGTTGGACTATGAAGAAGGCTGAGCGCCGAAGAATTGATGCTTTTGAACTGTGGTGTTGGAGGAGACTCTTGAGAGTCCCTTGGACTGCAAGGAGATCCAACTAGTCCATCCTAAGGAGATCAGTCCTGAATCTTCATTGGAAGGACTGATGCTGAAGCTGAAACCTCAATACTGTGGCCACCTGATGCAAAGAGCTGACTCCTTTCAAAAGATCCTGATTCTGGGAAAGATTGAGGGCAGGAGAAGAGGACGACAGAGGATGAAATGGTTGGATGGCATTACTGACTCAATGAACACAGGTTTGGGTAGACTCTCGCAGTCGGTGATGGACAGGGAGGCCTGGGTTGCTGCAACGCATGAGGTCGCAAAGAGTTGGACATGACTGAGTGACTGAACTGAACTGAACTGAGCTACTGAAGAACAATAACACTTCCTATGATGTGAAAAAGAAGGGGAAATAAGATTGTGTTTTTGCATTGTGTGTGCATAATGCTTCTCATTAAAAAAAGAAACATGAGAAGACAGTAAAGACAAAATGAAAACAAAGGAAACTGAGTATCCACAAGGATTAGATGGGACAGAGGAGGGAGCATTACTTTTCTGGGTTACTCTTTTATATCGTTTTCCCATTTGAAATTATATTAATTCTGTGCAGATTTAAAAGTTTATATCAACCAGCAGATTTCAAATCTTCTAAAAATGAATACAAATAGGAGCAAATAAACCTAACTATATATAAAGTGGACAAAGGTAATCAAGGTGGAGATAAACAAAGAATTTACCCAAGCCACTTTTGAACAAAGTATTTTGATATCTTCACATTGAGACACAAAGAACTACTCCACCAAACCCATGAACATTACTTAGTAAAATTTGAAAGTGTTAGTCACTAGGGCATGTCCTATTCTTTGCAAGCCCGTGGAGTTTAGCCCACCAGGCTCCTCTGTCCATGGAATTCTCCAGGCAAGAATAGTGGAGTGAGTTGCCATTTCCATCTTCAGGGGATCTTCCCAACCCAGGGATCAAACCTGGGTCTCCTGAATTGCAGGAAGATTCTTCACTCTCTAAGCCACCAGGGAAGACACTTACTTAGTAGGATAGTTGTGATTAGTGGTTATGGTGTAACAATTTTGAAATTAATTTTTGTGAGTTGTGGGGTTCAGAAAATGAGTGTATGCATGCGTGTGCTCAGTGGTGTCCAGCTCTTTGTCATCCCATGGACTGTAGCCCACCAGGCTCCCCTGCCCATGGAGTTTTCCAGGCAAGAATACTGGAGTGGGTTGCCACTTCCTTCTCCAGGGGAACTTCCTGAACCAGGGATTGAACCTGCATCTCTAATGAGTAAATATATTCATATTGTTAGCAACCAGGATTCTCACTACTGGTGAAAAGAGAAAGTAATAAGAAACTGGTGAAAGCAAGGGAGAATTCTGTTTTCTAGTGCTGATTTTGGAATTATGGTTAATAACATGAACCTACAGCGTACATGGAACAGACTGGTTCCAAATAGGAAAAGGAGTACGTCAAGGCTGCATATTGTCACCTTGCTTATTTAACTTCTATGTAGAGTACATCATGAGAAACACTGGGCTGGAAGAAGCACAAGCTGGAATCAAGATTGCCGGGAGAAATATCAGTAACTTCAGATATGCAGATGACACCACCTTTATGGCAGACAGAGAAGAAAAACTAAAGAGCCTCTTGATGAAGGTGAAAGAGGAGAGTGAAAAGTTGGCTTAAAGCTCAACATTCAGAAAACTAAGATCACGGCATCTGGTCCCATCACTTCATGGGAAGTAGATAGGGAAACAGTGGAAGCAGTGTCAGACTTCAATTTTTGGGCTCCAAAATCACTGCAGATGGTGACTGCAGCCATGAAATTAAAAGATGCTTACTCCTTGTAAGGAGAGTTATGATCAACCTGGATAACATATTAAAAAGCAGAGACATTACTTTGCCGACTAAGGTCCATCTAGTCAAGGCGATGGTTTTTCCAGTGGTCATGTACGGATGTGAGAGTTGGACTGTGAAGAAAGCTGAGCACTGAAGAATTGATGCTTTTGAACTGTGGTGTTGGAGAAGACTCTTGAGAGTCCCTTGGACTGCAAGGAGTTCCAACCAGTCCATCCTAAAGGAGATCAGTCCTGGGTGTTCATTGGAAGGACTGATGTTGAAGCTGAAACTCTAGTACTTTGGCCACCTCATGCAAAGAGTTGACTCATTGGAAAAGACTCTGATGCTGGGAGGGATTGGGGGCAGGAGGAGAAGGGGATGACAGAGGATGAGATGGCTGGATGGCATCACTGACTCGATGGACATGACTTTGAGTGAACTCCAGGAGTTGGTGATGGACAGGGAGGCCTGGTGTGCTGTGATTCATGGGGTCACAAAGAGTCAGACACGACTGAGTGACTGAACTGAACTGAACAGCATACATTCATGATACATATCATATATTTATGTCTCATGATCTATATGTAACTCATGGTATATGTGTATGTATGTGTGCAACTCACTATATACATTTTTTAGTTTTGGCAGCAATGATTCTCTGCAGCAGTGAACTTATTTAGCACCTAACTCTTGGTTTCTAAAGGCCCTTCTTCACTGAAAAGAAGGGCACCTTATAAAAATGGTTAGTTACAAAGCTAAGTAAAAGAAAGGACAAATAATGCTAAGATAATGGCATGAACAGAGGAGCCTGGTAGGCTACAGTCCATAGGGTCACACAGAGTCGGATATGATTAAAGTGATTTAACACACACACACACACAGGAAATCAACCCTAAATATTCATTGAAAGGACTGATGTTAAAGCTGAAACTCCAATACTTTGGCTACTTGATGGGAAGAGTCGACTCGCTGGAAAAGACCCTGATGCTGGGAAAGATTGGAGGCAAAAGGAGAAGGAGGCAGCAGAGGATGTTTAGATAACATCACCAACTCAATTGACATGAATTTGAGCAAACCTCGGAGACAGTGAAGGACAGGGGAGCCTAGGGTGCTACAGTCCATGGGGTCACAAAGAGTCAGATACAACTTAGACACTGAAAAACAACAACAACATACTAAAAGGACAAAGGAGCCAGCTTGATGAGATTCCCATTGGCCAAATCTGGGTTGATTTGAGTAGCTAAATAAATAAAGTTGGTAGTAGATTATCACACACTGAATTTATAAAACAAACAAACAAAAAAACTAAAACAAGCTAATAAAAGCAGGAAAGAGGGAGAAATATGATTGGAAAAAAAATTATAATAGAAAGTCAACCAATACTTATTGGAATAACAGATTTGAAAAATCACTATTTAAAATCATAGAATAACTGACTTGAGGAGAAATCACCAGTGAATGCTGAAAAAATAGAAGGATGGTTTTGGAGGAACAGGATATTTTTAAACAGTCTCAAGTTTTTTCAGCTATAATTTATTAATTACAAAAGTGAAAAATATACCTTAACAGTAGAAAAATTTGATGGGTGCCAATTGATCAGATTTAATATCAACAATAATGGGACAAAGTGACCAGTTGTGACTTCTGTGGGGAAGCTTGAGAGGCACAGTGTAGATCATGTAGAATTTCTTCCCCAAATACATAGTCTAAATCTAACCATGAACAGTCAGATAAACCCAAATTGTGTGACATTTTATAAGAAGTCACTGTCATAAAAGAGAAAGAGAGGAAACAATGCTTGTGAAGGAACTACTGGTTATGTAGAAATTCAGACCTGTCTTAAGACAGATAATTAATTCAGTCTTGGATAAATTTTAGTTATTATTACTATTTTGGCTGTACCACTCTACTTGCAGGATTGAGGTTTCCTGACCAGAGATTGAACCTGGGGCCATAGCCGTGAAAGCACCAAGGCCTAACTGCTGGACCCCCAGGAAACTCCCAGATAAAGTTTACTTTAAATGGACTCAGCTTTTCAGAAACTGTAATGAAAATTTGCATTCAAATCTTCAAGTTACTTTACTTATGAATGCTTTAGCTTTCTTATCTATAAAATGGGTATAATAATAGTACCGATCTTGCAAGTGCTGTAAGGATTAGATGAATGAAAAATATCTAAGAAAAATAGCAATGGCATAGTGTATGTATTCAACAAGTCATATCATTAAATAATAAAATAATTTATTGTCCAAATTATAATACTTTTGGGAGTGAAAGAGAGCAACATGAATAATTAGGTCAGGATAGCAGGTGTGAATAAGTGCTCTTCTAGGTAAACCAGAATGTGAGGTATACTGGTCAGGGTGCCCCATAGGATATATATATGTATGTATACAGGGAGGTTCATTACAGGAATTGGATCTTGAAACTGAGGAGGCCAAGAAGGCCCATGTTCTGCTGCCTACAAGCTAGGAAACCAGGAAAGTTGGTGGTGTGATTTAGTAAGTCCAAAGACCAAAGAACCAGGGAGCCAATGGGATAAGTCTCAATCTTAGTCCAAAGTTTCACGAATTAGGGCATCAGTGGCGTAAGTTCCTATCTGAGTCAGATGGTCTGGGAACCAGGAGCACTGTAGTATGGGGGAAGGGAAGATGGATGTCCCAGCTCAGACAGAGAGTGAATTTGCCCTTTCTGTCTTCTGTTCTATTCAGAGCCTCAACAGACTGGATGATGTCCATTCACATCAGTGAGGGTGATCTTCTTTACTCAGTCTACAGATGCAAAATTCTAATCTCTTCTGGACCGCATACTCACAGACACACCCTGAGATCATGTTTTAAGAGTTACCTGGGCATCCTTTGAAAGTGAAAGTGAAGTCGCTTAGTCATGTCCGACTCTTTGCGACCCTGTGGACTGTAGCCTACCAGGCTCCTCTGTTCATTTCCTTCTCCAGGTGATCTTCCCAACCCAGGGATTGAACCTGGATCTCCCACATTGTAGACAGCCGCTTTACCATCTGAGCAACCAGGGAAGCCACCAGGGCATCCTTTAGCTTAGTCAAGTTGACATATAAAATGAACCACCACATCTGGCCACCTCAGCCATTAGTACTATGCTCCTCAAAGCAATTATTCTGTCTAATTAATGAGAATTTATGATTTAATCTTGTTGAATATATAAGGAAATATACACTGTCCTTTTATTTTGGATAGAAAAACTGAGTGACGGAAGTTTTGATTGATTTCCCACAGTGACATGTCTAGAAAAGGCTTAACTGGAATTGAGAGACTGTCTCTGATTTCAAGATCCCTACTCATCACGAATATTCTATATATTCATCCCACTCACTCATAATATATATTTTTTTCAGCCATGCTGCACAGCTTGTGGGATCTTAGCTCCCTGACCGGGTATGGAAACTGGACCCTTGGCAGTTAAATCAAAGCATCTTAACCACTGGACTGCCAGGGAATTCCCAATCCATAATCTTTCATTATACTGATGCATGAAGTCATTGATGGCTTCCGCACTTCAGACCATCCACTTTTCCTAGCCTTAAGACTTATTCTTGGTGTATAGGAATATGCATGTTTTTCATAAATATTTAATCTTTGCTTCCTTCTGTCCATAGTACCTGATGTCTAGTGACTAGTCTAGTAAATAATAATACCTGATTTAGCACAAGAGTTATAACGTCGTGGTCTTTTTCAAAACCACTATTTTAAGGAGACAGTATAACATAGAGGCTCTTGGTCAGACAACCTGGAGGAAAGTCTTCATTACACACTTATTGCCCATCTGACACCATCTCAGTCCTGAAGTAAGCATGTGTTCAGATTTGAGGAGATAAGGGAAGATGGCCGGCTTAACGAGGGTCAAATTCAGGGTTTAGCACTCTCATCAATCAAACCGTCATTATTTTTGAATATACCTACTTAGTGGAGCAAACTGCAAGTCTTCACAGAAATTGTAGAAACTCTCGCTCTCTTCGCCTTAAGGTTTAGGTCTCCCATAACCAGATGCCTCCGTTCATTATTGTTCCCTTTCTCTCCTTTCTTCATCAATCTCTTTAAAAACCTATTTTAAAAAGTCCATTTGTACTTCTGCACCCTATTTCCTCCCACCAGATCTCTCATATTCTGTCATGCGTGCCTCCACTCTGAATAACCCATCAATCGCTGAAATAATGGGTGGTTTAACTAATATCCTATAATGCAGGACCCATTAGTGCAGTACAAAATAATATTATGAGATTTTATTAGCTCATATTAGTAAACACAGATTGCATTAAAAGCTGTTCCTGTTTTATTTTTGAAATGCTTGGATAGGATAGACTAATATAAAATATCCAAATTATGCTGTTCTGAAACTATAAAGTTGAGTTCCCCACTGAGCAGGTTATGTTAAATCTTTTCCTGTTTCTTTATTCTTATGAAGGATAAGGAGATGGTGACTACAGGGTTTCTCTTTGTTCACCTTGCCTGCTGCAGAGGAAAGAGTTTAAGAGCACTTCCCAGGAAACTATTTCTGACCTCCTGTCCCTTGCTTTCCACCAAATACCAGTAACAACATCAAATGCCACTTCTTAACATTAAAAATGAGATATTATCTAACATTAGCGTCTACATAGCACAAGGTAAAGGGGCTTTTTGGCAGATAGCCAGGTAATTAGCTCAGTGCAGACCAAACAAGACCGTTCGATGCCTCACTGGAAAGTCTGGGCTATGCTTCTAAAGTCTCTCATCCTTGCTGTAGGAAAACTTGTTAAAGGATGAATTTCATATTTTCACTTTAAGTATTCCTCTTTTGAATTTTTATCACCCCCTACAACTATACCAGCTCTTTCATTTAACAAAGCCATTATCACACCAAGGTGAAGGCTATATAGGTTTAAAAAAACTCACTCAAAATAATAGTGCCAATCTATGTTTTCCTATGCTAATAATTTTGGGAATGAGAGTAGAGTGACACCAAATGACCATTTCTGATGTCTAATAGGCAATATGCTTCTATTAAGCAAGGAAGAGCCTCGTACATTGGTAACAGAATCCAAGTTGGTAAATCTAACTGAAATATTACAATTTTTACTTTGTGAGTGATGGATTTGTAATGTCTGTAACCAGAGTATGGAATATTTCAAAGGTTTTTTGCTTAAACTATCATGCTTATCTTAAGTAATACCCATAGATTACAGATCACAGAAAAACATTTGAACCAGTGGCTGGCTACTTTTTGAGCACAACCAGAAATATTTTTATCAGAAGCATTACTTAATCAATAGAATAAAAAGGAATCGCCTACTGAAAATACACAAGCCATACACAAAATTCTCTAGTGGGTGTCTCCTCCATTCTGACATCCATTTAGCTTGTCCTGTTGCTGTGCTAATCCTTTGGAACTACTGCCTTACCTCTCTCTTTAGCAATACATTTTCCAGAAAAATTCTTATAGTTATTATCTCTATATTGAGTGTGTGTGTGCTCAGTTGTAGCTGACTCTTTGTGACCCCAGGGACTGCAGGCAGCTAGGCTTCACTGTCCATGGGATTTCCCAGGCAAATTACTGGAGTGGTTAGCAATTTCCTTCTCCAGAGGATCTTCCCAACCCAGGGATCAAACTCACGTCTCCTGCATTGGGAGATGGATTCTTTACCACTGAACAACCTGAGAAGCCATTCATTAGCCACAATTCATCCTTAACTAGTTTTGACTAACCCCGTTTCCCCTTTGAACTACTTTCTTCTCCCTTTTGCTTTGCTTTTTCTGGCATAGAAAACTTGTTTCTCTTCTGTCCCCTCTGTGTATCTTCCTCTTTTCCACATTGTGATTTTACAGTAACTTCTCACTGTTTCATTGGGAAAAACTAAATTTGAGTATAAGAAAACCAATCCCTATCATCTTTTGGAAAGTTACATCACACGATCAAATACCCCTCTGACTGGCATAACTTTTGTGTCTATATTGTTTAAGCTAAACAGAATAAAGGTTATCCAAAAGATTGGAAAAGACTATTGAGCAATTCAATCTGAAAATCCCTTTATATTCAAATAGAAATAGTTGTATTATATTTCTACAATATGCATGAAGCTTTATAAGCATAGCCCCAACTTTTCCTAAAATAAGAGTAAGCAGTGAAAAGTAAGAGACCACCTGCACAGTTTAAAAGGGCATGAAGAGGCATAAAAATAATCATTGA
Source organism: Ovis canadensis (assembly GCF_042477335.2). Classification (NCBI taxonomy): domain Eukaryota; kingdom Metazoa; phylum Chordata; class Mammalia; order Artiodactyla; family Bovidae; genus Ovis; species Ovis canadensis. The sequence goes on from NC_091247.1 coordinate 198,041,905, forward strand.
TATTGCTGTTGTTTAGTCACTAAGTTGTGTATGACTCTTTTGCTACCCTATGGACTGTAGCCCATTAGGCTCCTCTGTCAATGGAATTTTCCAGCTAAGAATGCCGGAGTTGGGTTGCCAATTCCTTCTCCAGGGTTTTTTTCCAACACAGGGATCGAACCTGCATCTCCTGCTTGGCGTATTCTTTACCACTGAGCCACAAGGGAAGCACCAGTCATTGATTTAATAATGTGAAATGGAAGTCCTGATTAAAAAAAAAAAAAGACATCCTTGGTAGCAATCATTGGGTAGCTTTTGGTGTGATGATAGACTAGTGGGCTTGCAAGAGCATGGGTTTGATCCAATGTGTTTCTTATGTTCCTGAAAACTTCAATATTCCATTGAAAGTAAATTGTAACTCTTTTTCCCCTAAATTCTATCTGTGCAAGGACTTCCCTGCTGGCTCAAACAAAGAATATTCCTTCAGTGCAGGAGGCCCATGTCTACCTCCTCCCTTACTCTTGCCTGGAGAATCCCATGAACAGAGGACCCTGGTGGGCTCAGTACATGGGGTCGCAAAGAGTTGGACATGACTGAGTGACTAACACTTTCAATTTTTCACTTGAATGTAAGCAGCTTTTGGTAGGAGAAAGTTTTCTTCAGGAAAGAGTTGTCTGTAGGAGGCACCTCTTTCTCTTCTCACTAACCTTAGGGACTCCTCCCATGCGCTACTCAACTCTAGCCAAACCACAGCTTTCAAATCTTTTGATCACACAATATCTTGCCTAACCTGTTGATACTTTCTGTAGATGAAAGAAGTAGAAATGAAGAATAAGTGATGAACAGCTGACCAGAACTCTTCCCTAGCTTCCCCTTCAGTAATCTCTCAAACAAACTGTGTGGATAAGATAGCATCTAAAGAAAGATCATTAAGGAGTTGATAAACCTACACACAGTGGAGGATGGTGTTGGCTCTGATCTCCCACCCCAATGATGCGCTGAGACTGTTGTTGTTCACTTGCCAAATCATGTCCAACTCTTTGTGACCTCATAAACTGCAACATACCAATCTTCCCTGTTCCCCACTGTCTCTCATATTTTGCCCAAGTTCACATCCACTGAATTGGTGATGCTATCAAACCATCTCAATCTCTGTTGTCCCCTTCTCCTCCTGCCCTCAGTCTTTCTCAGCATCAAGGTCTTTTGCAGTGAGTTAGCTCTTTGCATCAGGTGGCCAAAGTATTGGAGCTTCAGCTTCAGCATCAGTCCTTCCAATAAATATTCAGGATTGTTTTCCTTTAGGACTTACAGATTTGATCTCCTTGCAGTCCAAGGGACTCTCAAGAGCCTTCTCCAGCACCACAGTTCTAAAGCATCAATTCTTCAGCACTTTGCTTTGTTTATAGTCCAACTCTCACATCCTAAGATTACTTCTCTGTTTCTCTTTACAAGCTTTTATGACTGAGCAGAGTTTTTGGAGGTAGTTTCTAGAGGATGTGGAGTCCACCACCTTTCCAGATTGCTGGCATTCTGATTAAAGTAACCCTTTCTTTCTGCCAACATCTGTCCATATTGATTTTGTAAGCAGTGACCAGTGGGATCTGATTTGATAACATGAATAACTGGGGGAGGAAACTTTAGGTTTTATAACACTTTTACTTATCTACATGTTTCACCATTGTTTAAAATTATTTTAAAGACCTTGTATGTATTGTTTGTTAGAAGAGGAAAAAACCTAAGAGAGGGGTTGGATATAATTATTGACTGAGGATTGACATGTTCCTAAAATATATTTCAGTTGAAATTTGCTGATCTTGCTGCTCAGTGATCATGCCTTCCCACAGAACTGTATTTTAATAGCTAATAACTGACCCCTCTTGGGGTGCTCATACCACTAGGGGTATAAATGACAAGCTCTCACTTTGCTGCAGTTGATCACATTGCCCCAAACTGTGTTTCATTTTATGGGAACATGCAAACTTGTGTGAGTGGAATGCTTTTGATTCTACGGCCTGTGGACTGGGACAGTCAACCCCCAATCAGGCAATTTATGAAAACATGGTCATTCCTCATCTTGAAATCTTTCATTTACAGGTTTTCAGAAACACATGAGATATTTTTTTTTTCCTTTCTGGAACTTTAATCATAAATGGACAATCTTTTTTTTTTTTGAAAAGGCAGTTAGAACACAGTACTTGCTAAAGCTCCTTGAATCTTTTTTAAAAAATATTCTTTCTTAAATTTATTTATTTTTGGCCACTCTGTCCATAGCATATGGAATCTTAGTTCCCTAACCAGGGGTCAGAACCATATACTCTGCAATGGAAGCTGAGTCTTTAATTCCTGGGCTGTCAGAGAAGTCGCAAGCCCCTTGGCTCTTGAACAGCTAAGTGGAAACAAAAAGTTACATCTCTACGGGAAAAAGCTTGTGTTCAACAATGAGCCATAGACAATAGAATTATGTCTTTCTTTCTTGTTTTTTTCTGTAATATTTTCGTTGAACTATTCACTTATGATTTTAATTGAAGGCATTCTCTCTCAGAGCTGAGGTTGTTGCAAATGAATCAGAGCAGCTTAACTTGTCAAAACATTTAGAGATCTGGATGAAATAATTAAAAATTGCATGGGAGATTAGTACATGAGCAAATGCCAAACAATGTCACAGAGAGATATTATGATCAAGAAGTAGGCAAAATAAAGGCCTAATGTGTCAACAAAATCCTGTCATTGATGCTATGATTCCAGAAAAGGAAAATGCTGTATGGACACAAAAAGACAATATTATCATGAGAATTTATGTCAGACCAAGAATTGTTAATATAAGCCATAGAAAGTTATTGGCAGAATATTAATTGACTAATGATATGGGAGTTTAACAAGGCAGGGATTTCATGACTGATCTGCACTTAATCTTTTCCCTGATGAATGTGACTGACTTCTCTCTCCAACTGTGAGCTCTGCCCCTTAAGGTGAAAAAATAAAGGGTAACAATATTTGGCATATAAACTGGCCCTTCATGTCCATGATATGGACAATTCCATCCCACTGTTCTTAAAGAAGTCACATGTCAACTCCCCAAGGTATCCAGGGCATCAACAAAAGGAATTAACTCTCAAATTTATTTTTAATTTATAAATGTCTTCCCAGTTAATGACTCTAGTCCTTAGATTTGTTGCTGTTTTTCGGTCACTAAGTCGTGTCTGACTCTCTGCGACTCTATGGACTGCAGCATGTCAAGCTTCCCTGTCCAAATTTATGTCCATTGAGTCAATGATGCCATCCAGCCATCTCATCCTCTGTCACCCACTTTTCCTCCTGCCCTCAATCTTTCCCAGCATCAGGGTCCTTCCATCCACTGGAGAAGGGAATGGCAAACCACTTCAGCATTCTTGCCTTGAGAGCCCCATGAACAGTATGAAAAGGCTCCTCATATCGGTCCTCATTTAATCTCATTCTGCCCAATAACAGAAATAATCAACAGCTATCTCTGCTATCAACATTTTATATTCTTTTACTCAAGTTAAAAAATAAGCCAAAACTCAAAAACAAAGGAAACAACTAAGACTAGAAAGTTCATGAAGACAATTCTATAACACCGTGAATCCTTGTATCTCGGGAAGATAAACCAGCTACAGACAGTTCAAAGTGATTCGGTCAAAATAAATCTTGAATCTCAAGACAGCAAACAGATACATCATTTTGACCTTGAGGTATTTTTTAGTTGTATTTTTCAATTACTATCACAGTTGCAGAACTGAGAATGAAGGCAAAGATCCTGATCCTTTAAACTTCTTGCATTGCCTTAATCTTAGTTATCTATGAGATTATTGAAAATTAATCCCCCCATTCATGATTCAGATATTTTTCATTGCTACTATCTGGAAAGGATGCTTTTGAAGTAGAAACAGGCTAAGAGGTCTGCTTTCAGTTAAGATTAGAATGTCAACCTCTGAACTCTCTCTAAAATACATTCCTTGAAATAATGATCCAACTTCCTCATAAAAATACAATGATACTTTGAAATACATATTCTACACCCTAACTTGGCATAATGACCCCCATGCATACAGGGGATTGCAAATTTTTCAGGCAACCAACATTTCACCTAAAAATGTCGAACTATTTATGGATAATTTCAGCTAACATAAAGAAACAATAAATTATGTAGTGAACAACTTTGTGAACATTAGGCTTGACACCTGACCTAGGGGTGTAGTACTTGAAAGCCCTCTGAATGTTGTTCAATGCTATCCCTCCAAGAAAACCACAGTTCTGAATTTTGCATTATTAGAATGTCACTCCTATTATTTTGTCTCTGCTATTCCTAAATAGTAAATGAAGTAGTTTTGCATGATTTCAATGTGTATATAAATGGTCTCACACTGCATACACTCTATTGTACATTTTAGTCACTTGATTTTTTTTACTGTTTATATTTTCCAATATTTGATTTCCACAGTGTATTTAATCAGTCTACTCATGGTGGATTCGAGTTGTTGTTAGATGTTTTTGCTGTTTCGCACAGTACTGCATTCTTGTACATGCTTTCTGGTGTGCATCTGTAAGAGTTTCTTTAATATATAAAATCAACAGTGACATTCTCAATTTGACTTACAAATATTGAATTGTTTCCAAAATTGCACTAATTTGTATTTCTACCAAGAGGATACAGATGTTTCAGATTCTTCAAATCTTTACCAAAGCTTTCTTTTATCAGAATTTTTATTTTTTGGTTTATTTGGTAGGTGGGAAATGTTTTCTGATTGTTAGTTTAAATTGTATTTCTAAGATTAGTCATACGGTTAAGTACTTTTCATGTTTTCATTTTGATTTGTTTGTTGAAGTATAGTTTACAATATAGTAAAATACATTCTCTTCTGATTTCTTATGATTTTAATGGTGATTTGGGTTTTCTCATTTATAATATCACTGTCTTGATTCTATTGAGTTGCCCTATTCCCTATGGAGTTATCTATATTTTTCTTAAAGTTTTATAGGTGTTCTTCTTAAATTTGGAAAATTTTAGTTGCCTACCTTAAAGAAGGTCTCCTCTAAGTTCTTATAAAGATTTTAGCTTTGTCTTTCACATTTAATTCTGCTCATTTTGGAACTGGTGGGTGTATATGATGTGAGGTATGGACTCCTTCAGGTTCTTTTCCACTGTGAATAGACAGCTACCCAAAAATGTATATTGAAAATACCATTCTTCCTCAACAAGTCTACAGTGTCATATTAAAATTGTTTATAATTATCTGGTTCTGTTTTCCAGCTCTGTGTTGTTTCTTGGTGAACTTAATCTCCATTCCAATACCACAGTGACTTAACTGTTTATTACTTCAATATAAGCTTTGGTATATGAAAAGGAAAGTGTATGCCTGACTCTTAAGGAGTGCCACCAAAAATATTGTTGGGATTTTGATGGACTTGCAATGAATCTTTATCTCCTTTAATCTTTTAAAATATTTTACAGCAAAATTTAGAAATATTTCCATGAAGATTATTCTGATATAACACAGTACATCAATCTAAAACTTATGTTCTTAAGAACAGCAAAAATCTTGCTCTTATTGCTAATGATCAGGGTTTTAGGAAGGATGGGGAAGGGAGGATTTGAGCAGATGGGAGATAGAAATAGCCCTGTACCTTTCTTCATGATGTCTCAATGCCTCTGCATGTGGTCCCTCCACAAGGGCCAGTTGGTGGAACACCTCACAGCAAGGTGATTGAGACCCAACAGCATTCTAAGAGATGAAAAGTGGAAGTGTCAATTTCTTTAAGACCTATATTTGGAGAATGGCACAGTGTCATTTCCACTTGATTCTATTGGTCAAACAGTTACAAAAATCAGATTCATGGAGACATTTATAAATCCCACTGCACTGTGGGGGAACTGTCAAAGAATACTTAGACTGTGTTTTAAAACTATACAACTTTTATGCTATTGATTATGAGGAATGTTCTATTTTTAATGCTATTGCAAATGGTGTCTCTTTTCAGGATTACATTTTCTAGTGGTTAGTTGCTGATTGATAGAAATATGAATTAATTTTTTATCTGACAATGTTGGTAAACTCTCTATGAATTACCCTCATGTATCTTTTGATATTTTTAGATTTTTATGTACAAACTCATATGATCTCTATATAAGAACAGTTTTATTTCTGTTTTTTTAAAACATGTTTTCTTTTTTACTATTCTTGCCTTATTGCACTGCCTAGACCTCTAGCACAGTGTTAACAGAATTGAGAAAAGTAAGAATTTCTAAATTCAAAAGAATAATTTCATCTTTTTGCAATAAATTGTGATGATTGCTACATGTTTTTGTAGATGTTCTTTTCCAGGTTAAAGAATTATTTACTATTTTTAGTTTACTAAAATTAAAAAAATAACACAATAGATGTTGAATTATAAATTTTTCTTTGCATCTTTTGAGATGATCATGATTTTCTCCTTTGATCTATTGAATTTTTAATGTTAAATCACTTTTGTATTCCCAGGATATGACCAGTTTGGTCATGAGATAATACTTTTTATACATTGGTTTATTATATTTGCTAATATATTTTAACACTTTTCCTCTTAATTATACGACAGTCAGAGCCATATTTTTTTTTCGTATTGTCTTAGTCTATATTTGTTATCAAGGTTATGTTAGGTTTCTCAGATGAGATGGGGATTAATTATGCTTTTCTCCTATAATGCAGTGTAATTTACAGTGTAGATTAGAAAAATTTGCTCCTTGGCTGTTTGGTAAATTGCATCCTTACAAAAAATCCAGGCCTGCTATTTTTCTCTTTTGTGGGAAAATATTTGATTTTGATTGATTTGATTTTACATTTATAAGATTATTCAGGCTTTTCTATCTGGAAATGATTTTGATACATTGCTTTCTTTTTTTCCTTCCTTCTCTCCTTTTCTTTCTTACCTGATGCTAAAAACAGACGAATGAACAGAAACAAAATTTCTTGATTCCTCTTAAATAATTACTAAGCTCTAAAAATTTTTCAAATCACCTTAAACTTTCTTTTGAATAGTATATTAATTCTAAAAACAAAGTTAATTCAGGAGAATTCTATTTGTGATCACTATTCAGTCACTCAGTTCAGGCACTCAGGTGTGTCCGACTCTTTGCAGCCCCATGAATCACAGCACATCAGGCCTCCCTGCCCATCACCAACTCCTGGAGTTCACTCAAACTCATGCCCATTGAGTTGGTGATGCCATCCAGCTATCTCATCCTCTGTTGGCCCCTTCTCCTCCTGCCCCCAATGCCTCCTAGCATCAGAATCTTTTCCAATGAGTCAATTCTTCGCATGAGGTGGCCAAAGTATTGGAGTTTCAGATTCAGCATCAGTCTTTCCAATGAACACACAGGGCTGATCTCCTTTAGAATGGACTGGTTGGATCTTCTTGCAGTCCAAGGGACTCTCAAGAGTCTTCTCCAACACCACAGTTCAAAAGCATCAATTCTTCGGTGCTCAGTTTTCTTCACAGTCCAACTCTCACATCCATACATGACCACTGGAAAAACCATAGCCTTGACTAGACGGAAATTTGTTGGCAAAGAAATATCTCTGCTTAGTTCCTTTTTAATTGTATTCCTCTCTTTCCCTTCTCCCTCCGCGTTCTATTCCTGCCTCTTTTTTCCTGTTTTCCTTCTTTCTTCCCTTTCTTCCATTTCACAAATAACTATTGACAACTATGTCCCAGGAGGGTTTCCCAGGTGGCCGAGTGATAAAGAATCTGCCTGCCAATGGAGGAGACACAGGAAATGTGAGTTCAGTCACTGGGCTTGGAAGATCCCTTGGAGGAGGAAATGGCAACTCACTCCAGTATTCTTGCCTGGAAAATCCCATAGATGGAGGAGACTGGTGGGCTACAGTCCATGGGGTCTCAAAGAGTAAGATACAACTGAGTACATAAAACTATCCAGAAGGGTAGTATTTTTATTCCCTTATTACACCCAAAGAGTATTATATCATCATTACCTATAACATCTTTTCCCTCCTTGAGTGAGTACTGTGGTTAACTCATCTTTCGATAAGCCTATTCATTTCACTTCAATTAAAGTTATATTTTAAAAACATAATTCTGTTTAGATAATTCCCCTCCCTACAACCCTGTTTCCTCATTCAGTAATGAAACCCAAACTCCAACTATAGCCCACAAAGTAGTATAGGGCTCCTGACTATCAATATCATCTCTGCTGTTGACTCCTCCCTCCCAAGCTCACTACACTCCCATCCACCTGGTCATTTTTTCTAGTCCTTAATTCTAAACTAGAATTCCCCCTGCCCCCACCCTGCCCAGAAAACACAATAGCACCAACTTCTCTTTGAATGCTCATCACCACGTCTCCGTACTGCTTCCTTACTCTTGTCACTGAGATCTACTTAGGAGTCATCTTAGAGTTCTTTCTTGACCATCCCATATTATATAACCTTCTAGTTATCATATCACATCTCCCAATTTTATTTTCATCTTAGTCTTTATCACTGTCTGGTAATTTTTCAGTTCAGTTCAGTCGCTCAGTCGTGTCTGACTCTATGCGACCTCATGAATTGCAGCATGCCAGGCCTCCCTGTCCATCACCAAGTCCTGGAGTTCATTCAAACTCATCTCCATTAAGTCAGTGATGCCATCCAGCCATCTCATCCTCTGTTGTCCCCTTTTCCTCCTGCCTCCAATCCCTCCCAGCATCAGAGTCTTTTCCAGTGAGTCAACTCTTCGTATGAGGTGGCCAAAGTATTGGAGTTTCAGCTTTAGCATCATTCCTTCCAAAGTACACCCAGGACTAATCTCCTTTAGAATGGACTGGTTGGATGTTATTGCAGTCCAAGGGACTCTCAAGAGTCTTCTCCAACTCCACAGTTCAAAATCATCAATTCTTCGGTGCTCAGCTTTCTTCACAGTCCAGCTCTCACATCCATACATGACCACTGGAGAAACCATAGCCTTGACTAAATGGACCTTTGTTGGCAAAGTAATATCTCTGTTTTTGAATATGCTATCTAGGTTGGTCATAACCTTCCTTCCAAGGAGTAATTTTTAGTTTAATTATTTATTACTTGTCTCTCTTCCCACCTTTACCCACCAGAGTGTAAACTCCATGAATGATTGTATCTTGTTAAATGCCAATTTCCTTTACCTTGAAAATCACCTGATCAAAATTGTATCTGCAATAAAAGTGATTGAAAGTGAAAGAATATGTTTTTAATTTAAATGCTTATTTTTATTCAATGCCTACTATGTGCAAGATATTTTGCTAACCACTTTATATAGATTATCTCAATTATTCCTCAGGGCTTTCCTGGATCCAGCTTCTAACTCCTGCTTACTTCTCCAGCCTCACCTCTTGTAACCTTTCCCTCCTTTATGTCCCTCTACCTCCCCTCAATCCACCTCTATTTGCCATTTTCAGCCACACTCAATTCACCTTTGTTCCTAAATCTGCAATGATTCTTTTACCTTAGTGCCTTTGGATTAACTTTTGGAAATGGATCTCTGTCCTTATTTGCTGAACACACTCCTACTCGTCCTTGGAGTTTAAACTTAGACATCCCCTTCACTCTACCAGTTATTGAACTTGTGCTAGGTTCCAAGAAAGGGGTAGACAATGACATGGAAAATTGGTGTGGTCCTAGTGCTTCAAATCTAATGGAAGAAACAACAGAAAAAATATCTCCCAAATAGACATGAAAGTTCAAATTCAAGATCCAGTCTCAAGGAAAGATAAAGAGTGCCTGCCAGAATCTGACATGCACCACACACATTAGAAAAGCTTCTTAGAGTAAGTCATTGCTTTACCAGAAGTCCTTCCCCAGTCCCTCAAAAGCTATGTGGGTTCTGTAAGTTCTTGTAACACACAGTACTTAGCACCAACATAAGTTTATTGGGGTTTTTAAGTTGTCTATTTGTTTGGGCAACTAGATACAATGTATTCTTGACAATTATTTTTAACAGGGACCATTTTAAAAGATTTTATTGAATTTGTTACAATTTTACTTCTACTTTACGTCTTTTTGTTTTTTGGCCCCAAGTCATGTGGGATCTTAGCTCCGCACCCAGGGATCCAACACACAATCCCTGAAATGGAAGATGAAGTCTTAAACATTGGAACACTAAGGAAGTCCCAACATATTCTTCATTATTGTATTGCAACAATTATCACAGATCCTATTTCACAGTAGGTAGGTACCCAAGAAATGTTTGCTGAGAAATTTATTGAAGGTTCATAACATAGCAAGAATAAAACTAATATTTCTAGAATGAATGATCAAACACAGTATGCTATAGACAGGCTTGAAGATTCATTCACATAAACTGGACACTAATGCAATCTATTGAATACACTAGCTTTTCTTAGTGACCATGTCACACTGTAATGATAACATCATGAATAGGAAAAAATCATATAACCATCCTGTACTACCCATCCCAGAATTTATAGTAACTGACATATATTTATGAATAAACTTGTCTCCCAGTTTCAGAGCATAAGTCAAATTATAGGACATGCTGAACTTCACTTAAATTTCTTAGATTTTCCTATTTTGCACATCAACTTTTATATTGTTTAGATTTTTTTTCTTTATGCTTAATTTGCTTCTTCATTTGGATGATGCTAATGGGCTGTTATTGACTAGTGTCTCCAGTTCAGCTCATTGCACACTGGGCAGTATTCATAAAATGCTCCTTATATGCCAGCTGAAATTGGTAGTGGTTTGAAGGCAGAGAGCCAAATTCATCAAAAGGATAATAGCTAAATATATTTTGTTTTGTTTTCTGAATTTTAATGACTGAATGGAAGACTTATTCATTATTTATCTATTTTTGAATTTTATCAAATAGTTCTAGTGGTAATTACCCTATCTCTGTATTTATAGAAAAGTGGCACATTATCAAGATAATAGCCTGATTCCATATTTATGAAGTATCTGTTAAAATTATAAATATAGATACATGGAACTATGTGATTAATGCCAAAGAAAGCCACTTATAGGTTAAAAATGGGGGAAAAACAACTAGCTAGCACCTTGGTGAAATTAGTATTCTGTATTTGAGTTCCATGTGGAAAAAATTATTATTCTCCTTTAAAATGCAATTTGTTTTAAAGGGAAATGTTCACTTACCTTATTAATCAATAATATAAAAGTTTAAAAATAGGTATTTTATTATACTCTACATTGAAGATTAAATAACACACAACCTCATTTTTTTTTTCTTTTGGTATAAAAAAATCTCTACACTAAACTGTGGGTGTGGATGTCAGTGACCTCATATATCTAAACTTTTAGTTATCATATTTCTGAAAACTCATATTGATATTTATTCCTTTAGAGAGAAACACCAAGAGAAAAACCATTTTATTGAGATGGAATTTGAAAATAAAAAGAAATGAAGGCAAATCAACTTTTAAAGGAAAGTTTGGAAGTAGGAAATAAAGAATATTAAATTTTTAAGGCATCTAAATTTTGTGCATTAATTAAAGTTATATTAAATTGTTACTTTAAATTTGTAAATATTTGTAAATTGGAAATTAAGAAGTTTATATTTACATTTTTTGACTGAAATTTGACAGATGAGTAACTTGAGACTCTCTCAGCTCTATTTTTCTTCTAAATATAGATCATATGCATATACAAGTGTGTACAGGGTGTGTTTTCCAATGCTTAAAAGTAGAATGAATTGGGAGTGAGCTGATTCTTCTCCCCAAATGAATGGAATTGCACTTCCCTGAAACTCCTGGAGTTTGCCACATAGGCGTTGTAGATAAGGCAGACTGGGCTTCCATCAGACTCCATGACTTGAACTCCTGACAATAATTTTCCCTTTTCAGAGGTCATCCTGGGAAGACATGGTACTGTTGGTCACAAGTTATCACAGGGATTCACAATGAATCCTTGCAATTTGACATCTTCTAAACACAGGGCTTCAAAAATTCAACAAAAGGAATAAATTGGAAAGAATAAACTTAACTATTAAATAAATTTGAAAGTTTATATAACTATATTCTCATAGCAGCTTATAAGTATACAGTAACCATAAATCCAGCTTCCCTGGTGGCTCAGCAGTAAAGAATTCACTTGCCAATGTATGAGACATGGGTTCAATCCTGATTAGGGAAGATCCCTTGAAGAAGGAAGAAGGAAATGGCAACTCACTCCAGTGTTATTGCCTGGGAAATCCTATAGACAGAGTAGCCTGGTGGGCTACAGTCCATGGGGCCACAAAAAGTCAGACATGATTTACTGACTAAACCACCACCACATAGTGCAAAGAACAGTTTTCTTTCCAAAACCACTGGAGAGTAAGTTGTTGACCTGTCTCATTCCTTTTAAATATTTTAGTATGTTATTTCCCCCAAATCAGGGCATTCTCCTAAATAAACACAATATAACCATCAAATCAGGAAGTTAACACTGATGCATTGCTGCTATTTAATCCACAGCTCTCAAGATTTGCCAGTCATCCCAATAACATTATTTATGACCAAGGATTCAATCCAAAATTTCAAGTTGCAATTTATTGGTCATGTGTCTTAGTTCCTTCATTCTGAAACAGTTCCTTAGTCTTAATTTTAATTCACTTGATACTTTTGAAGGCTAGGCTTCAAAAGGCTAGCTTGAATATCTCTTAAACTGAGCTTATCTGATGTCCCTTGTGATTAGAAATGGGTTAAGTATTTTTGACAGGAAAAAGCACAAAAAACTGATTCTATGTTTTTATTGCATCTTATCAAATAGCACATGATTTTGATGGGTTCATTATTGATGCTGTTCATTTGGATCACTTGCTTAAGGTGATGTCTGCCCAGGTTTCCTCATTTTAAAGTTACCTGCTCCTTTTCTACTTATTAAGTACTTAATAAGTACTTTTGTAGCTAGGAACTTTGAAGGTATGAAAATTGTTCATTTATCATCAAACTTTATTCATTTATATAATTTCAATTTATTCACTCATTTATACCTGCTAGACTCATGATTTCCAATTTTATCAAATGAGTTGTGATTAGTTGCAAGCATTATTTATTCTGATGACAAGTTGTTCCAGATCTGATCAATAGCAGCCCCTTCACTGTGCTCCATGTCATTCGGACTGATCTCCATCCGATTTCTGGCACAAGACATTTCAGACTTCTTATGTTCCTTTTACTACAGCCTTGGAATAAACCATTTTTCCAAAGATCCTTGATCCTCTTAGTGGAGAATGGAATTTAGAAACCAAGATCAGGGATGTAAGCGTGTTTTCCACGATTGACTTGCGCTGCTCCCAAGTCCTCTCAGGACACAAAGCTAGAAAACACATGCAAGTATGTATGTTTGTGGGTATACATACGTTTACCTACCTATCCGTCTTTCTATCTGTCCACTTATTATCTCTATCCACCTATCTCCCCATCCTATAATATTCACAGATACTTTCAATTATAATCCCAAACTACAAGATTTATCTCAGTATCTCACTTTCAATATTTGTAACACTTGTTTTCAACCATTAGAAACCTAATTCCCTTGTCATTTACAAATTTATTTCTTTGGTCAAGTCCCTGTAGGTAACCAATGTCCCCTCTCTGCTGCTAGTCCTCCAGTATGCATGCCTTTCTCACCCTGGGCCAGGCCAGGGTGTCCGGATACTGTCCTTATCCTACTTGGTCTCTGAAATATTGTGCTGGGCCACTCCCAGGCTTAGATGTCTTCTTCGTGTTGAGTTAGTCCACTCTCCACTGCATGGAAGCCCTCTTATCTGAGCTCCAACATTCCATTTTGCGCTACGATGACCGATCACACATTTCTATTAACCCAGATCATCTACCTGGTTCTGACATACCTAGTGGCTTTAGGGTTGACCAGTTTAAGAAGAAAATAAAATAGGGACAGATATAATGAACAATTTTAAAATGCAGACACCCACCACCTTGTATTACATAAACTTCAACATTATTCCAAATGTATTCAAATACTTATTTGAGCCTGAAGAAAAGAGTGTGGAGAAAGGCATTCTTTTCAATGTGAGTAAAGTCACAAAATGGCCTTTGTGAAATGTTTGGCTTTTAAATACCCCCATAGTCCCTCCAAGAATGAAGTAGAAGTCCTGTTGTTAAATCTTTCCCACTTTGTATGAGAAAGGCATAGCTATGGCCTCAGGGGTGCCCTCAATTACTCAATAGTATTCTTTTCTAGATTGTTTGTTATCTTTGCCTGTAGAAAGATAGCCTGGTTCAGCAGCAATGTTTGTGGTTTTACTGGTGTTTTATTACTTATATATTTGAGAAGAAGCTTCTGGCAGACAGACACTTGTCTCATTTCCTTGCCTCTACCTCTGGCTAGCTTTGTGAACTTTCATGGTTTAATCTTTTCATTGCTCAGTTTACTTACTCATAAAATGGGGGTGATCATATCCACCCCAGAGAATTAAATGAGGTGTGTGCAAATTATTTAATGCCTTAAGAATAAGGAACCAATAATGTTATTTATGGGCTTCCCTGGTGGCTCAGATGGTAAAGAATCTTCCTACAATGTAGGAGTCCTGGGTTTGATCCTGGGGTCAGGAAGATCCCCTGGAGAAGGGAATGCAACCCACTTCAGAATTCTGGCCTGGAGAATCCCAAGGACAGAGGAGCCTGATGGGCTTACAATCCACTGGGTCTCACGGAGTTAGACACAACTGAATTAAATGTCAATTATCAATATTAATATAGTATTTGTTACCATTTATGTATTGATTAATCAATTTTTACCCTCTTATTAAGCAAGAACTAAGCCTTCTCTATTTGAACAAGATTTGACATACCTTAAAATAGCTCATGATCATTCTATCACTGAATTGGAGCTACTCAGTTAGTTTCAAGGATGGGGGTGTTTATTAGATGCACATTACACCCAAGAGTTTAGAAAAAGCAGTAAAGAACCCTGCTCCCAATTAGAATAGAGATTCAGAAAAGCATTTAGATACATTCTATATCAAAGACTCAATTGGCCCTAGAGCTTTTACCCAAGGAGGATATCATCAGCTCACTTTAGCCCACATCAGGGGTTCACCACTTCTTGGAAGGGTGTGCTCACATCAGGCAGTTCAATATCAGCTGATATTCAGCTCTTAGGTAAAGTAAGTGACCTAAGAATTTAATTTGCACGTGGACACATCAGTTGTGGCTTATTTAATTTCACATAGGCTAAAAGCAACTTTAAAATTGCTCATGTTCTCACTACTTTCTTTTACAACATACCCACTCAGTGGGCAAGCTGTAAGAGTTGTACCCTAGAGAAACTTTAAAAAATTTTATTTACATAAAGTATGGAACAATTCATTACAGGAAAAGAAATCCACTTTTAACACAAAGTCCATCTTCTGCCCATATGGTTTTCCTTTTCTTTGAGTTTGAGGATTCCACCCACCAGTAGTCTTAGGAAAAAGGAAAGTGTGTATGTCATTTGTTACTTACTTTCTCTGAGACATGTGAAAGTTACAGGGTAAATTTAGATAGCCATTTTGCCCACCTTGCATTCTGTAAGCAGAGTTGATTATGAGCAGTCCCACTGGAGCACAGCATGCTCCTTGAGAAGAGAAGGGGTTGGCTTTGGCTTTCAGAGATCCTAGACACCGCTTGGAGGCCAGGAACAAAACTGAGAAATAATATAGATTGCAATTCACATGATGTCCACTCTCTTCTCAAGTTCCTGACCTTGGCTGACAAGGATAATACATTGGGGAATTGAAATAAATACATGTAACAACAGTATTATTATTTAGACGTTTTCAAACTCTATCAAATATAGTCTCTAATAATAGAAACAAGAAAAAAAAGGAAACTCACTGAACAAAATTAAGAAGTGTGCTTTCATCAGGCGTTCCAGGTGGCAC
This sequence comes from Ovis canadensis, assembly GCF_042477335.2. NCBI lineage: Eukaryota > Metazoa > Chordata > Mammalia > Artiodactyla > Bovidae > Ovis > Ovis canadensis. Next base: position 198,057,748 of record NC_091247.1, read on the forward strand.
TAGTGGTAAAGAACCCCCTAGCCAATGCTTGAGACGTGAGAAAATGTGGATTAGATCTCTGGGTCAGGAAGATCCCCTGGAGGAGGGCGTGGCAACCCACTCCAGTGTTCTTGCCTGGAGAATCCCAGGGACAGTGCAGCCTGATGGGCTGCCGTCTGTGGGGTTGCATAGAGTCAGACGCGACTGATATGACGCAGCAGCAGCAGCAGCAGGAGTGTGTATCAGTCACCTTCAAGCACTTGAGGGAACTGCTCCATTTTACAATGCCTAGAGTTTAAGGCACCATGCCTAGGACCATCCCCTCCCGATTTTCTCTGCAGTGGCCATGTTGTCCTGGAGAACCTTCACTCCCTTAGGCTGTCTCTGTGATTTCTACTGATATCTGGGTCCGCATCTTCTTTTGAACAACATCTCCTTTTTCCAATCATTCTTTGGCATCCCTAACTTTAGAAGACAAAATCACAGAGATGTATTTTTTATCCATTCATTCATTCATACATCTACTTAACAAATACTCCATAAGCATCTATTCTGTCAGGTCATGTGCAAAATGTTAAGTATACGACCACTGACTATCTGCATCATCTCCATTGTCACTGAGTTTTCAAGTGTGCATGTGTTAAGTGCGTGCTAAATCACTTGTCTTGTCTGACTTCTTTGCAACCCTGTGAGCTATAGTCCACCAGGCCGTTGCTGCATCTGCCTCCAAGGGGTCTTCCCAGTGCAGGGACTGAACCAGAATCTGTTTCATCTCCTGCACTGGCAGGTGGGTTCTTTACCACTAGCACCAGGTGGGAAGCCCCCCAAGCCCACCCCCAACCCCGACAGCACCCCCAGAGAAGGTTATAAACAATAAATAGGTTTAGCCTAAATGCCCCCAGGTAGTATCAGCCTGTGAGCACAAGTGCTATTGTATTAGCATTAAATAACCAAATTTCCCATTGTCTCTGCAGACCCATTCTCCATTCTTATCAGCTCTGCTCTCTGCCCTTGAGGCTGACCTGGGTGGAATAAATCCAGTTTCTCTGACCTCTGCCTTCTGCTTCTCCTATACCCGTGCCTTTGTAAAAACTGCCTCTGTAAATAAATCCTCCCTGCCCTCTCCTATTGAGTATGCCATCTGTTTCCTGTTGGGACTTTGATGATCACACAAAGTTACCCTTTTCTATTTCTGGGGCTCACAAGGGTCAATGTCAAAAGCATTCAAGAACATATTCATGCCTTTGGGGCTACTGTTCTCTTAACAGGCTCCCTTTGCAATTGTTAGTGTCCCCTGTGTATTTAGAATATCTGCTTTCTCCTATAGGTGTCCCTCCATTTCTGTAACATCATTCAAAAGGTATTCGAGTACCTATCTATGGCATCTGGGATATAATAAAGAATTGAGGCAGGTAAGATCCCTTGCTCTTTGGAGTTTACCATAGAGGAGGAGATAGAAACCTTAATCGAGTGTAGAATATTCTCTATTGTAAAAGCTACACGCGATGGGTACCTGGCTCCAAGGCAATGTATTACAAGGGAATTTTCCATAGTTAAGGTGGTGAGAGAAGATTCCCTTTAGTAAAGTGATAGCTGAGCTGACTTATAAAGAACACATACATATTAGTGGGGCAGACAGTGAGTAAGATTTTTCAAACCGATAGAACACAACATATAAAGTTTGGTGGAAATATAGACCATGATGTCCTCATGAAACTGAAGGGCAGCCAGGGTACCAGGCTCACAGAGGGTTGTTGTTTAGTTGCTAAGTTATGTCTGACTCTTTTGCTATCCCATGGACTGTAGCCTGCCAGGCTCCTCTGTCCATGGGATGTCCCAAACAAGAGTACTGGAGTGGGCTGCCATTTCCTTCTCCAGGGGGATATTCCTCACCCAGAATGTAACCCATGTCTTCTGCGTGGCAGGTGGATTCTTTACCACTGAGCCACCTGGGAAGCCCCATCACACACACACGAAGGGTAGGGGAAACATAACACAAGACTCAGCTAATGAGGTGTACAGAGACAAGAGCAGGCGGAATCTAGACCAGTAAATTAAGGCATCTAAAGTCACAGTACAGAGCTTCGTTCTCCCAAGTTTGCCTTAAATCCTGACAGAGAGGTGGGGTTATGCCAGTCTGTATTTTTAAAGCTCTCTCTGAGTGTTGGATAAAGAATAAACTTGAGGGCGAAAGAAATGACAGGGGATATCCATTAGCAGATAACAGAGGTCTAGGCAAGAGATGATAACAGCTTGAAGTAATAGCAGTGGAGGTGGAGGAAATTTGACAAATCTGATAGATGTTTAGGAGGCAAAGTCAGCAAAAGCTTGGTGATGGACTGGTTCTGGGTGGTGGGGGAGAGGAAGACGCTGATTTCTGGGGTTGATGGGAGTACCCGATACCGAGATAAGGAACACTGGGAGGAGCATAGATGTTGATGGGATTTTAGAGGATTCCATTTTAGCCAGGTTGAGTTGGAGGTGAGTTTTAGAATCCAAGGGGCTTCCCTGATGGCTCATATGGTAAAGAATCCTCCTACAATGCAGGAGACCCAGCTTTGAACCCTGGTTCAGGAAGATTTCCTGGAGAAGGAAATGGCAGCCCACTCCAGTATTCTATCCTGGAGAATCCCATGGACAGAGGAGCCTGGCAGGCTGCAGTCCAGTGGGTCACAAAGAGTCAGACATGACTGAGTGACTAACACTTTCACTTTAGAATCCAACGGCAAGTGTAGCGTGTGTTGCCAGTTATACAGTACATATAGAGTGGCTGTTATACAGCCATTGTTGCCTCATCCTTGTTAGAGCATTACTCCTTTGAGGACATATTCTATGATTTTCTCAGTTATGAGGGAGTGATCTCATAACTTTTCAAACAGTTGAAACTGTAGTTCTTGGCAACAAATAGAATCAGCTTGCCCCAAAGGGAACTGTCAACAATTCCACACTTAAAGGATGAGTGACACGCCTTCCCCTTCTCTGGACTCTCCATTCCAGCATTAGCTCAATTCATCTCTCATCCTGGATCCCAAGGAACAAAGCCTCTTGTTACTCCAAAGGTAGCATGCCCTCTGTCTCTGGAATTTACTTTCATCATTATTAACCCTTCAATGGTTTTTCAGTGCACTTCCAATAAAACCCAAACTCTTTGTGGTTTGGCTTTGCCTGCCCCCTCAGCTGCTCTTCACATTCTAGTCCTCTTGCTCACTCCTTTTTGGTGAGGATGATTGAATGATTGGTGAGGAGTGATGGAAGAGATGGGAAAGCCTATGCTGTGTTGTTTAGACTTCATCCAACAGGGAATGACAAATCATTGGAGATTTCTAAGCCAGGAAGTAATTGGGTCAGGTTTGTGTATCAGTAAGATTACTTTGGCAGCAGACGTGTGTGTGTGTGTGTGTGTGTGTGTGTGTGTGTATTTGATGCCTGGAAATGGGCTAGGAATTGGTACCCCACATGGAAGATAAAACCACAAACACAGATGCAGTGGCTGTGAAGAAAGACAATGGAGGATGGATTTTGAGGGATCTGGAGGAAGAAGAACCATTAAATTTGGACTATACATTCTCTGACCTCATTTTCAGCCCTGAAATTCTAGGACCAATGTATTAACTCCTATTTGGGTCTCAGAATGTGGGTGAAATATATTCTTAAAATGTTTCTGTATTTCCAAAATTAAACACAAAAAGCTTACATCTCTTAGCCAAAAACACAGCTTAACTATGCATTATACAAAAGTATGGTTTTCCTGGGATGCAGTCAGACTGAGAAAAGTGCTCTGATTGGGTCACCTTGAATAGAGCAGCAAAGTGGATGAGTTGTTGTAGTCCTCAGACTAAAACATCCTAATAAGCTTTTCCTGCTCTGTCCTCATGACATGGCCGTAGATGAATACACTGTAAATTAAAAAATGGCCCACACTTAATTTGGGCCCACATTTAATTTGAGAGGAATTGATGCTAGTATTTCCATGCATGCTAAGTCGCTCAGTTGTGTCTGACTCTTTGTGACCCTATAGTTGTAGCCCACTAGGCTCCTCTGTTCATGGGATTCTCCAGGCAAGAATACTGGAAAGGGTTGCTATCCCCTCCTTCAGGGGATCTTCCAAACCCAGGAGCTGAGCCCCTGTTTCTTAGGTCACCCGCATTGGCACGTGGATTCTTTACCACCAGTGCCACCCAGGAAGCCAATATTTCCATATTCCTCCTTTTTTCATGGTCACCAATGTATATATTTTTGACATATCATTTATTTATTGCTATCATTAATAGCAATAAATAAACAAATGCTGATGCAGCAGAACTATGAATTGCCAGAAGGCTAGGATGGAGTAATGGGTAATATAAACCAAGGGCTAGTTGGTATTAAGCCTGGATGAAACAGAACCACAGAAAGGACAGATATAAGGAATACTAATTGAATTAACCAATCTTTGAGTGAGATGAGCATACATGAATTTGCAGAAACTGTTTAGACCAGTGTTTACTAGGTCTGTGTAAATTCCTTTCCTAATTATCTTTAACGTATGTCATCAGAAAACACCGAAGATGGAAGAATTTCCTTCCCAGTCCCAAGGGATGATCCCTTTGGGAAACTGTCAAGCAGTGGCCAGAAGACAAGAAGGGGGAGAGTGTGACCTGCCAAACTATAACTATTCAGTGGCTTCAAAGAAAATTTCCATGTCCTTGCCAATGTGGTATTTTTCTTTTTGCAGTGAAAATTAGTGGAAAAATATCCAAAGCCATAACAAGTCATTTGAAAAACTTGAGGGAAGGGGATTATTCACATGCTTTAAATAGTAATTTGTTGATTTATTTCACTTTCAAAAGAAGAAACAGTTCCATGAATAGTTTTCCTTATTTCCAGAAAAGTCTTTATATATACTTCAAGTGTCTCAAGGACCTTATCTTGTACCCCCAATACAAACATTATATTAAAAATAGTTTCAAAACTATTTAGTTACTTCAAGTTTGTAGCACATGATCCTCAGCCTAACATTTCTTATTTCTCTGCAGAGGTTTTTAACTAAAATAGATACAAAATAACAGATTAATCCCATTACCGAGATTCTGACCTCAGAATGATGGCCTCCTGGACAAGTTTAACCTGTGCCATATGTCCAGTCCCTCTAGCTAATTAATTATTAGCTATTCATTGCTAGCAGTTTCTATACTTAATTCAAGTGCCAGCTCCCCTGGGTTGAGTCATTTAATATAAAGATCTTAGTCTTCCTCATCCATAAAACAGAATTTATATTATAGCTTCCACATAGTTTGTTTTGTATAGAGTTAACTAAAAATGAAAATTATTTTTATTTTGTTTTCCAATGTGTGTGTGTGTGTGTAGGTGTTTTAGTGTGTGTGTAGGTGTTAGTGTGTGTGTGAGTATGTGTGATAATAGCACTGCCAATTATTTTTAAGATGGCTAACTTGCCCTTTCCCTAAGCCATCCTCCTAGAGGTAAATTACTACTGAGAAATTTGCTAATTTACAAATTGTCACACAAACAATTCAAGGGTACATACTATACTTTCAAAAAACTTTCACATCTTTGTAATCACTGTCTAAGTTCAGATCTTCATATATGGAGGGAGCCAAAGGTCACTTGTCCTAGTATAGCACCATAGATAAGGCTTCTCCACTGGATGGTTCTCTGTGGCCTACCAGGTTGTAACCTCACTGTGTATTACTTGCCTCCTCCAAAAAATGGGAACAATCATAGTACTTTTATCATAGCATTGCTATGACTCACTGACTGGTAGATGTTGTTAACAAGAAGTTTCAAGAATGATTTCCAGATTTCTAACAAGGATAACTGGGAGTATAGAGCTCCATCATTTGAAATATGATCTCCAGGGCGAGGGGACAATATAAAAAGAAAGTCACAGTTAAGGTGGGTTCAGTTTGAGCTGCCTGCCAATTCTGTTGACCTGAGGAATGTTCAGTATGGCTTTGAAAATAAGGCTAAGATTGTTTTGGGTTTTGGAGTCCATTTTCCTGAAATATACTGTGTTGAAAAAGTGGCTCTGGGGACTTTGTACTATTAAAGGTACACTTGAATCTAGTACAACCTCTTCATTTGACAGTTGAGGAAACAATACTTTAGGTCACACTACTTATGATAAAGTAGCTTGTTATGTTGGTGGTCCCTCATGAACCACAGCTCCTGACAGTCACATGCTTGTGCAATCTCTGCCCTGTGAATCTATGATTCCTCATAATGAAAAGAATTTGGCAAAAGGTGATAGAATTCCAGTTATTTAAAATCCTAAAAGATGATGTTGTTAAAGTGCTGCACTGAGTACTTTCTCTCTCTCTCTCTCTCTCTCTTTTTTTTTGGTGGGGCTTATTAAAGTATGGGCTTTAAATTTTATTTATTTATATTTTTTACTTAACAGACAAACTACACAAAAGGATCTTAATGATCCAGACAATCATAATGGTGTGGTCAATCACTAGAGTCGGACATCTTGGAGTCAGGTCAAGTGAGACTTAGGAATTATTACTACAAACAAGGCTAGTGAAGGTGATAGAATTTCAGCTGAGCTACTTAAAATCTGAAAAGATGATGTTAAAGTGCTGCATTCAATATGGCAACAAATTTGGAAAACTCAGCAGTGGTCACAGGACTGGTAAAGGTTAGTGTTTTTTCCAATCCCAGAGCAGTGCAATGCCAAAGAATGAACAAACTACTGTATAGCTGTGTGCATTTTGCATGCTTATGAGGTTATTCTCAAAATCTTTCAAGCTAGGCTTCAGCAGTACATGAATAGAGAGCCTCCATATGTATAAACTGAGTTTAGAAAAGACAGAGGAACCAGAGGTCAAATTTCCAACATTCACTGGATCATAGAGAAGGCAAGGAAATTCCAGAAAAAAATCTGTTTCATTGATTACGCTATAGCCTTTTACTGTGTGGATCACAACACACTGTGGAAAATTCTTAAAGAGATGGGAATACCAGACCACTTTACCTGTCTCCTGAGAAACTTGTATGCAAGCCAAGAAGCAACAATTAGAATCTTACTTGGAACAACTGACTGGTTTAAAATTGGCAAAGGGATATGACAAGGCTGTATATTATCACCTTATTTATTTAACTTGTACGCAGAGTACATCATGTGAAATTCCTGAGCTGGTGGAATCTCAAGATGGAATTAAGGTTGCTGGGAGAAATATCAACAATCTCAGATATGCAGATGACTAAACAGCCTCTTCATGAGGGTGAAAGAGGAGAGTGAAAAAGTTGGCTTAAAACTCAACATACATAAAACAAAGATCACGGCATCTGGTCCCATCACTTCATGGCAAATATTTTTATTTTCTTGGGCTCCAAAATCACTGCAGACAGTGAGTATAGCCATGAAATTAAAAGACACTTACTCCTTGGAAAGAAAGCTATGACAAACCTAGACAGCGTATTAAAAAGCAGAGACATCACTTTGCCAATAAAGGTCCCTATAGACAAAGCTATGATTTTTCCAGTAGTCATCTATGGACGTGAGTTGGACCATAAAGGCTGAACACTGAAGAACTGATGCTTTCAAATTGTGGTGCTGGAGAAGACTCTTGAGAGTTACTTGGACTGCAAGGAGTTCAAACCAGTCAACCCTAAAGGAAATAGACCCTGAATATTCATTGGAAATGCTGGTGCTGAATCTGAAGCTCCAATATTTCGGCCACCTGATGCAGAGAGTTAACTCACTGGAAAAGACCCACTTGCTGGGAAAAACTGAAGGCAAACGGAGAGGGAGGCAGAGGATGAGATGGTTAGATAGCACCACCAACTCAATAGACATGAATCTAAAACTCTGGGAGATAGTGAAGGACAAGGATAAGCCGGATATGACTTAGCAACTAAACAGCAACAACATTAGTTGATTTACCACATTGTGTTAGTTTCAGGTGTACAAGAAAGTGATTCAACTACACATATACATAAATCTATTCTTTTCCAATTCTTTTCCCATTTAGGTTATTACAGAATACTGAGCAGAATTCCCTATGCAATACTATAGGTCCTTGTTAGTTTTCTGTTTTAATACAGGGCAATACTTTGAGGTATACAGCTTGAGATGACTTGAGTGGTTTTGTTTTTGTGCTGTTGGAATCTGTAAGTTCCACTGAGAAGTCTGGCTTTTCTGTAGGAGCAGTGACAAGGAGAGGGAGATGACCTAAGACATGGAAGAGAAAGTCCAGCTGAGCCAGTGTCCTTATGCCAGGTAACCTCTTCTTCTTCCCTGTCCCCAGCTGAATGCAGCTTTGGGTGATCACTCTCAAGACTCAAGACTGGGTTTGGCTGAGTCCAGCCAACACACAGAATCATAAGAGAGGGATTTTTTTTTTAGCCTCTAAATTGTAGGATGATGATTTTCAATAGAAAATCAGAACAACCGCAGAACCAGGACAAAAATCTAGGTCTTCTGAGTTCTAAAACTAAGGTCATCTAGGGCAAGAAATTCTTACTATGAGATTTTCCTCTTAACTTTCCAAAAAACTTAATAAAAAATGCAGGGTAAATAACTCTACTGTCCAGTTTGCTCAAGTGCAAAATGTATATAATAATTAACTTCTTGATTAAAACATACTATATATCCTGAAATGAATGAAAGTTACCTGTTATTTAACCATGAGATAGATTTATCTTGACATTATTCCTTTTGTCCATTTATCCATCTACCCCTTATCCATCTATTATGAATTAATCTATATCAAAGAACTAGACTACAATTCTATATCAAACATCTGTTTTAAACTGTGACTTTCTGAGCCACCAGAATACAGCAGAGGTTGAATTAAAAAGCCAAAATTTGGTCTTTCTTGTCACCTCAGTTTTAAGTGTTTGTAATTCTGATTAGAGGAATACCAGTGGATACAGTTTTTACTTTGACTGTTGAATGTCTCAAACTACTATTGAATTTTAACTCTTTGTGGAATGTGGTTGATTGAGGAAAATCATCAGAACTTCAATAGTCACAATCTTCCAAAAAAAAAAAAAACTGCTCTCCAAATAAGTGCATATCTGGCATGCATCTTTAAAAGGAAGGAAATCACTTTCTCCTTTTTATTTTATTTTTTAGCATGCAGTACAATAGTTTGTGGGTTCAATATTAGATATTACTCTTGAACAACAGGAATCCTATTCATTTCTATATTAGAATTATATTTGTTTGGAAACTGCTCAGAAGTCAGTCTGACAGCTTGACAAGGCTTGTTGCCATGGAAAACGTTTGTGATGTTATATAAATATATTCCCAGGTCATGAGTTGCCATGTATTTTTTGGACATTGATGCTAAGAGGAAAATGACTGAACATTTTTTTTAGAAAGGAAGAATAACATAGTAAACAAACAATAATAACAAGTAATAAATATGTGTATCCAATAAACTGAGGTTCTGTTTTTTTAAGAATTAGACTTATGTTCTCACAGCCATTTTAGTTATAAAAGTTCATTTATGGCCAAGGCTCCCCCCCCATTAAAATATTCTTATTACCAGTCATTTTGCAATATTAATAGCCCCACTATTAATAGACTAAGAGACAAGGGAGCCATTATTTTTACTCTCTATCTGTTATTCCATTAAGTAAGACTGCCAACCTGTGACTGCTAGCAGCTCTATAATGAACCCTGTGCTCAAGCCACGGGGTATATCCTAAGTAAAGTTGTCCTCACATGTTGTTTTTGGTGCCTATTACAACTAGACAGGAAAAAAAAGTGCAACAACAAGATGCGAGGAGGGAGCACTCCATTCAGGTTAGGATTTAAAATAGTCGTTTTCTTTGGAATTGATGGGAGGTGGAAAGGGGTGGGGGAAATGATGTGGAAAGTCATGGGTGAATGTCTCTGTCATTTGTCCTCTTATGACTGCTGCCCTTTGTGAGAGCTCCAGTGGTACCTACAATCTGACACACGCGAGCCTGTTATCCATCCTGGCTTTCTCTAACACGCTATCATTCATTCAACCAGTAATGAGACCTGCCAGATTCTTACGCTTGGGCAAACACTCCTTGCCTTAGGAGTCAGTGTTAGCTGTGTGCGGGGATTCTGCCTTCCCTGTTGTCTGTGGCCTCTGCTGCTGTTTACCCCGTGAATCAATAAAGCAAGCTACAATTACTACTGCCTTAGGCTCAGACGGTAAAGTGTCTGCCTACAATGCAGGACACAGGGGTTCGATCCCTGGGTCAGGAGGTTCCCCTGGAGAAGGAAATGGCTACCCACTCCAGTATTCTTGCCTGGAAAATCCCATGGATGGAGGAGCCTGGTAGGCTACGGTCCATGGGGTCGCAAAGAGTCGGACATGACTGAGTGACTTCACTTCACTTCACTTTAGGCCGCAATGGAGAGGGTGGGTGGCTCTCTGATCTGAAAGTGTGCTATCTTTCTCTTGTGTGCGTGTATCCTCAGTTACCAGATGTGTCCTACTCTTTGTGACCCTACGAACTGTAGCCCACCAGGTTCCTCTGTCAGTAGGATTCTCCAAGCAAGACTACCGGAGTGGGTTGTCATGCCCTCCTCCAGGGGATCTTCTCCACCCAGGATCCAACCAACGTCTCTGCTGTCTCCTGCTTTGCAGGCAGATTCTTCACTGCTGAACCACTGGGTTAGCCATGAATACAAATGTAGATTTCTACCAGAATCCGTATGCCTTGGTGCATTGTAATCTATTGTGAGTTATACCACTAATGTTTTAAAAGTCCCCATTTTTGAGAAGTATTTACTTTTTAAAAATGAATTTATGGAAATTCAGTTTGTTCTATGATAATATCACTCCTCTTCACTTGAGAATAATGGAATGGAATGCAGCTATCTATGATCCTGAATGTTGGCCCTCCTACTGAGACTGTGCCAAACAAAGCAACACTATCTCATTTGTATAGAAGGGCTTCCCACATAGTGCTAGTGGTAAAGAATCCACCTGGCAATGCAGGAGATGAATGAGACCTGGGTCAGAAAGATCCCCTGGAGGAGGAAATGATTACTCACTCCACTCTTCTTGCTGGGAAAATTCCATGGACAGAGGAGCCTAAGATTGTGTCACACAAAGCAACATCATTCCATTTGATAAAAAGAAATATAAAAGCCGAGGGCAGATTGGTGGATAAAAGATAATCAGACATTTATTTAATTTTTATTTTTGCAGATTGCTTTGGGCTTCCCTTGTGGCTCAGCTGGTAAAGAATCTGCCTGCAAAGAGTCGGACAAGACTGAGCAAATTTCACTTCACTTTACAAACTACCATATCCTTTGCTTCTCTCTTCAACACTGCAAGGTGTATAGGCAATTGATATTTAAACATTTTACAATAAGGAAATGGAGATTGAGAGTTTTAGGGATTTGCTCAAACCCCACATTTTGTAGGTGATAAGAGTTGTGCTTTCTGCTAGTGTCACATTGCTAACAACATGCAGGACTTACTAAGCACAGAATTTGCATCAGTGTGTTTTCTCTATGCTAAGCTGAGAACACTTTTTCATTAACAAGTCCTCAAGTTAGGATGGAGACAGGAGAGGAATGCGTGGGTGGAGATGAACTTCTCCAGGGCTCCTCCAGCCTCTCTCACCTACTGCAGGGGGTGTTCTCCTTGGGTAAGATGCCCTGTTGTTTTTCTCTCTACATGCTTGGAGCTTTCTTTGCACTGGAAATTGAAGGCACAGAAATAGGAGGACTCTGATGTCATCCAAACTAAGGAAAGCAACTCATTTTATTTTTAAACACTGCACCTCTGACTATTTTTGCTGTCATTTATCCAGGTAACTCTGTCTGCAGGAAAATGAAGGAAAAGTAACATTTGCTTAAATGATCTCCATTCTCTAGTTTTTTTGTAGCTACAAACATAGCTCATGAGGAGATTTTAAAAAATAGGCCCAGGTGTACCAGGAAAATACGAGGAAAAGTTTCAAATTTTTCTAATTTATTTAATGTTAATATCCTTAATTTTTAAATAAAAAATTTGAACTTTATAAATTTTAAAAAATTGACCTTCATTAAAAAAAATGCAGTTGTTTTGTACTTTTGGATTGCCTCAAGCATCTTCATAATCTTTGTGCATAAGAATCAGTAAAATTATAATAAAATCTGAAGTTATCATCTGATTAAACATGCTGAAGTATTTGATGTCATATGGTACTGTCCTTAAAATATTCAGTTTATTTTTCTTCTTTTACTTTAAAAGTAAATGCAACCTATAGTCATTGATTAAGCATATTGTATTCCAAGCCTTTTCAAATAAATAATTGTATTTATTATAGAGAGCAATAGTACTGTTTACAAGTAATCTGGTTTTTGGTGAGAATATAATTTGGTGCAGCCACTATAGAAAACACAATGGACACAGTGATTTTTCTTTTCCTATAAAAATCCTGAAGGCACAGAAATATTGCCTCCAGAAGCCTGAGTCTTTCAATGACTACTAGAAAGAATCACTGCTTTTTGGTGATCCTTTGTTACTGTAGCCTAGCCTAGCTTAGCCTGGCTGATAGAGCATTTGACAGATGAGGAAGACTGGGAAAAAGGAAGTGATTCACTCAAATTGCCATAACAAAGTTAAACATTCACTCAAATTGCCATATCAAAGTTAAACATCAACTTTTCTGGTTCTTCTGTCCCAGACTTGCAACCTCAATTTAGGCTCAAATAGTATGTTCTCCAAAAACCTCAGAATTAAACAACACCTGATTTAACTCCTACGTGTTAGATGTGACCACATGTAAAATAATGTGTTCTTTTGACTGAATTGAAAAACAGATTAGATAAAGGATAGTGGTATTGGATATTTAAATGAACAAAGATTAAATCTAATAACAAGACATTTTATGGATGAACAAAACTAGTGTGGTTTTTAAAATATCTAGAAAATTAAACTCTCCCAGCCACTTAAAGTTTCTAGTTTTTCTATTCAGACAATCGGTAGGTGATTCCCAAATAGCTACTTCCACCTACTTATTATAAGAGGTTGAGAAGAGGAATATCAGCCAAGAAGACAGTTCCTAGAATCCTCTGACTAGATGAGACTTCTAACACAATTATAAGAAGCTTAGAAAATTCACTTGCCATTTACATTAATACCCATGGATCCTTGTCATCTGAACATGCTGATCTACGTTCAAGTGAAAATGCACTTTGCAAACAGCTTTTGGATGAAACATATTTTTGCAATATATTGACTTGGCAGCCCAATTTCTTCTTCTTATTAAAAAGAGATTTTTGAATATTGAATGGAATATCTTGGCCACTTCAAAGTCACACAAATTTCACACTCAGTTTTCATTCTGTGTTCTCTCTTACTGCTGATATTTTAATATCCCTTGTTTAACTATTTTTTATGTCATTTATTTTTTGTATTTTTGGCAACCTATGTCCCATTTCCTTTAAGGTTTAAGCAATGCCAATTACTTTATTTCTTTACCCGATGTTTTGCTCATTTCCTCTCTAAGCTAATCTTTCAGGATTTATGAGAGATATATATTTCTTATTCAGAATAGTCTTTAGGAGCAATAGTACTCGAACTCCACAGGAAACAGGAAACATTTTAAAAAATAATTTTCATTCTACTTTTAACTGTCAGAGTGGTCTTTCACAACTCACTTTAGCCTTCAATCCTTTAGTTTCCCCATCTATAAATATGAGTAACTGCCATCTTCTTCATTTTAAACTCAACGAATATTTTAAGAAAATGAAGTTGTGCTTCTAAAACTTTTCAGTCTTGTAGAAAGAACTAAATATATTTAAAATATGTGACACAAACCTGTATACATTTGTGACAATGGAATTTTAAAACAATCATACTATAATCTTTGGCATGAGCTAGTATGTTCAAAGCACAACAGAATTGGAATATCCAAGCATCAAAGTAAATAACAAGTTGATTTCCCAAAGGACTTAGACTTGTATCATTTCAGATATCAATGTCTGATGAATGGGATGGGTTTGGGAGGGAGAACCAAGAAGGAGAGAACATATGTGTAAATACAGCTGATTCACATTATTGTGCAGCAGAAACTGACACAACATTGTCAAGCAATTATACTCCCCCAAATTTTTTTAAATGTCTGATAAAACAAAATATTTCAAATAATCAGAAAAAAATAGGACTTGATTACCTGAATTAAGTATCAAATTTCCTGCCATTTCTGGAAGTGTTCTCGGTATTAAACTAGCTAATTGGTAAAAATAGTTAACAGTTTTGACAGTGCTGACTGTATTTTCATTCCTATGTGGGTGTTTATTACTTTATCGCATTTATGGTCATTCTCTCACAACCAAATGAACTATATGTTTTTCTTACTTTCTCCATTTTATATACTCAGAAAGAGCCATAGGAAGTAGTTAATCAATTGGTTCAAGGTTACAAAGATAGTAATCAGCAGTGCTCAGATTCAAAGATAAAAAGTTTAATTCCTGAGCCATATTTTAACCACTATCATATAACCTTTTGTGATTATCAATTTATTTTAGGGAACTTATAGTAAGATTGCAGATTAATAGGCAAAATGAGGAAGCAATACCTTATTTTAAGCAATCCACCTTATAGGAGAATTCCCTACCCAGAAGCTTTGTCAATAACATCTTTCCAGAGTAGAGGGTTGTGGAGGTATCTGCATGGGGTCAGAGAGAAATAAATGACTAAAATGTTGGGAACTTTATGAACCACATCAAATGGTGCATGTTTATTTACGACTCAATAGAGTGGCTTAGTTTCATAAAGAGAAGATTAGTAAGAACATTACAACTGAGTTAAAACATTTTAGAAGCTGTAAGTGATAAAGAAAGGAGGCTGACTCTGGTTTGATCTAAAGACTTAAATAAAAGCACTTCAATAAAAGTTACAATATGAAGACAGATTTGGAGTTAATTTGTTGTTATCGTTCAGTTTCAAAGTAGTGTCTGGTTCTCTGTGACCCCATGGACTGCAGCACACCAGGCTCCCCTGTCCTCCACTAACTCCCAGAGTTTGCTCTGGATCCATGTCCATTGAGTTGGTGATGCCATCCAACCATCTCATCCTCTGTTTCCCCCTTCTGCTTCTGCCCTCAATCTTTCCCAGCATCAGGGTCTTTTCCAATGAGCCATCAACCAACATTCTGTGAACATTCTATCCTGCATAGCTTCTCCAGAGTGCAGTTCACAAACAGAGCAACAGATGAAAGCCTATATCACAAGTCCTTTTGATTTATTTTCAATGACACTGAACATACATTTTTAGTGTGCATCTGAAGTTGTTGTTGGGTGGGGGCTCTTAAAATGGTAAGAAAAACACTCGCAGTGAGAAAAAGCCAGAATTCTTGAAATCCATCAGAGAGATGTCCACAGATCCTTAGCACTCCTAGCATCCTTAGCATGCATAGGCACTTAATCATGCATCACACTTTCTGATTAAAGAAGTAACACTATTTGGAATGTTCTTAATTACAAGAGATGAGGAAGGTTGCTCTTTGGTTTAAAATAAGAAAGCCCACATCAAGATTCTATCAGATTTACTGAAACAAATAGGCATAAAGTTGCTTACATAGACCATTTCTGCACTCCCCCACCCCCCGCCACTCAAATCATCTAATCATCTAGAAGTTGAAAGCGCTTAAGCTGGAAATACATGCAGTCAGAGATTCTGGGTTTGTTGCTGAATTCTTGATATTCAGCACAGAAACTTGCACCTAGCAGGTCCTCAATAAATAAATAGTCCTTGAGTGAAGCACGGTAAATGCAATAGGTAATTGTTCTCAGGAATTTTATAAGCA
Source organism: Ovis canadensis (assembly GCF_042477335.2). Lineage (NCBI taxonomy): Eukaryota > Metazoa > Chordata > Mammalia > Artiodactyla > Bovidae > Ovis > Ovis canadensis. The sequence continues at coordinate 198,073,462 of NC_091247.1, forward strand.
TGATCTTCAGGAGTGAATTGAAATTATTTAAGTTATAGAACTTTTGGAAATATTTTAAATCTTTCCTGCTGCTTTATGCTTGGACTCTAGAGGCTTGAATTCAGAATTTAAGAAAATTGGAGATAAATGGTCCAGATAGTTCTGGTTAAAACAGTGAAGCAGCTCATCTATTCTAAAGAAAGAGTCTTTCTTTTGCAATGAGACCTGAGCTTAGTTGTGTTTCCAGAAAGCCCTACTTTCATAAAAAGAGGTTTGTATCCACTGCAACTTAAACAGGAGATGGCAATAGTAGGGAGCAGAATTCTTGGTTTAACATCTTTCTTAAAAATTAAGAACACTGAACCAGACAGCCTGCAGGATACCACTGAGAAAATTTTCATTATATTTAAACAATTGAATATCAATGCTAATAACTAATTCCTGCTGGGTTCAAGAAAAAGGAAACTATTCATTCACACTGGAATATGTCCTTCACATGAAATGTTCGAAGTTGTATTAATGTGTTGCAGATGATGTTGCCAAGAAAGGGTTCTGACCCTAGAAACACTACTGAACAACTTGGGAGTTGGTTATCCTGCATTTATTCTCTTTCTTTCCTGGAACACTTGATATGTTCCTAGCCACTGAATAAGGTATGTACAACAATAGAATCAAACCAAGTGCAATAAAGGGAACTTAAAAGCTGCAGTTTGTGGCATAACTGCTAATGGTATGACCAACCTATAGTCAGAAAAAAATTTTTTTAAGATTTTTTTTAATGTGGACCATTTTAAAAGTCTTTTCTGAACTTGTTACAATACTGCTTCTGTTTTTTATTTTTATTTTTATTTTTTTTGCCACAAGACATGTGGGATCATAGTTCCCAACCAGGGACCAAACCCACACCCCCTGCATTGGAAGTCTTAACCATTGGATGGCCAGGGAAGTCCTAGAAAAGTTCTTTTCCCGTGATATTCTCTCCTCCATCAGACTTCTTGAACAAATTATATTTCAGAAAATGACACATTATATGTCTCGTTCATTTGGAAGCAGAATAACTGTATATGAGAATGTTCTTTAATTCATATTATTCCTGCTTTGGATGTCATGAATAAGACAGTGCTGAACTTCCCACTCTGAGCATTAAGTACAGTCATGTATGTTCTCAGGTTGTTTGCAAACCTTCCCACAGTTATGTGTTGAACTAAATGGTAAAAAAATAAAAATTTAGGTGACGTGACTAGATTTGTTTAGACCCCTGATGGCTTATCTCCTACATTATGAAAAGGATAGCATACACTTATGAACCCTAAAAGCACCGCGTCTGAAGATTAATCAGTCAACAACTAATTATCGAATTATCTACCAGATGCATAGAGGCACAGCGCTATGCCAAATCTAGGCAGGCCATGCCAATTTAACTACCTTTGTTTGTTTTAAAATTAACCCCAGTCTTCTAATAAGGTGATTTTATGGAATACATAAACCCAAATCAGTGATCGATTTTCTAGCATGTGAATTTGAAAGCTTTGATTGAAAATGTTCTAAATAATTTTAATCTGTTTCTTCCTAGCCATAACAGTAAAGCTGAAAGTAAGCACTTATACAACCTGGCCAAATATTTAGATAAAGAATGAGTTCGTAACCAGCAATATCTTAAAATGTCTTTGAGTTATTCTATATGCTACTTAAATAGTTAAACTGTCAGCCGGGGATTTTGTATATATTCCTCATTAGGTTGCCTCTAAGACCCCAGGGTAGGTATATCTGAATTTTAAAATTTTGTATTTTTCCATGGTTTATATACCCCATAAAATGCCTTGAGAACTTTATGAGGGATGTTACATTAATATGTGTTATTATAAATATGATTTAAATATCTAAAGCATTACAGAGTGATTACTGTTCAATAAGGCAGCACGCATAAAAGGGTTATCTCCACACTGTGCTTAGGTTTCTACAATATAATATAATGAATTGTTCAATATAGTTTGCATGCTATTTGTCTCTGTTTCTTCCTGGGCTCGAGGGAAGCTGATGTGAAACCTCTAACAAGACGATCATAAATTGCAGAACAATAAACAGCCCTTGAGATTTTTAGATAGTATGTGGTTAGCATGCAATCCATCTTGGGAAACTTGATTTAATACCTCCAAGGAACATCTCTGACAATGTTCAACATTGTCTTAAACTGCTGCTAAATCAATTAGTGCATTGGAGAATCCTAATGTCTTTGCCTCTTTCCTAGCCCATCCCAAGAACTTTGGCTGGTTATTTTGTAAAGCAAAAGATTTAGGGGGCCACTGCATGGATGCACTCGGGTTCCCCTGGAAAACCTTAGAAGTAATACTGTATGAAAGGAAGGATCAGCCAGTCTCCCTAAATCATCAAGATCAATGAGGACGTTGTCTTCAAAACATTTCCATTTTTCTGAATTACCCTTCTTGTGACCAAAGAAGGATGAATTTAGATAAAAGGTAACTTTGATTCTAAAGTCAAGACTGTAAGTCTAAGTACCCCTCCCCCTCCAAAATGAACATGTAGTTGCTCTAATCTATACCTTTCCTCTGGTGTGTATATCTTGTAACTATGTATATTCATATTAAATTGGGGAATCTCAAGACATTTATAGATATTATCAAATCCTCACACATCTATTAACTTGTAAAGTGAAAAAAAAAAAAAAACATTAAAAACTACCAAAACACAAAACTTTCCCAGGGGAAAAAGAGATAATGTCAACAATTTCTTAGTTCATGATAGATCATTCAATTCTCTTTTCTATGCACTAAATGTAATGATTAAAGTAACAATTGCTTTGCAAGGAGGAAGATCATAACCTCCCCATAAATTTTATGGTACTGCCTCTTTTTCTTAAATAGTGTCCTTTTTTTTTTTTTCTACATTAATTTATTGAAAATGATTCTTGGGCAATTACTCATCTTTATTTCCACCTTTTGTTAGGGTGCAATACACTTGCCTTTTCAGTATCTCCCAGACCCAGCTGGTTCTTGTTGCCGGCAGGGAGAAATCACAGGTTGTGCTGAGGGGAGAGCCTCAGCTGTACCCCTAAGCCATACATCCAGAGCAACTTCCCTCCACTTATGCAACTAGGGCTAATTGACTGGATTAATGAACAAAGAGAAATAAAGCAATTAATCAGCCCAGCTAAAAGAAACTTCTCTTTTTTCCTTTAACAGAGCTAAGTACCTGTTTAACCTGATTAAAAAAAAAAAAAAAAAGCAGCAGTCTGTTTTGGTGATGTGTAAACACATCAGCTCTTTCCTTTTTTAAAAAAAAGAATTATTAATGTGTCTATTTTTGGCTGTGCTGGGCCTTTGTTTTTGCGTGGACTTCTCTCTAGCTGCGGTGTGTGGGATTATTTTGGTGGCTTCTCTTGTAGGAGCACAGGCTCCGGGGCATTAGGGCTTCAGTAATTGTGGCCCATGGGCTCAGCAGTTGCAGCTCCTGGACTCGAGCTCAGGCTCAATACTTGAGTGCACG